>NC_067475.1:147616301-147761301 GCF_947179515.1 Apodemus sylvaticus
GAGAATACAGTCAAGTGTCTTGACATCTGGTTTACGCAGTAATGGGGCTCGAACCCAGGACTTCATGCAGGGCATAAAGGAAGTACCCAGGCCAAAAGGAGCCTGGCCGGTGGGCATTCGGCTTCAGACCTAGCAAAAAGGTTCAGCCAGCCTAGGTTTCAGTGTCCTAAAAATGGCCAGCCATCTTTAAGTTGAGGGAACACTTCTTTAAGGGTGTCTGCCTTGTTTTGTGTATGCCCATTTCTTGGAGTCACAGCCACTGAAACTGATGTTTATAGTCTGCCACTGCAGACAAATAGAGACACACCAGAGTCAGCCCCAGAACCCCACCTTGAAGAATGTTCTCTGAGGTATTGAGAAAGGTTATGGCTCTCTGTAAGTTGAAAGCATTGCTAATCCATTGTGCATGCTACCAGAAAATGGTAATGTTTATTGGGGGCAAAAATCACTCGGTATCTGCACATTTGCATTTCTGTTTTCAGAAGATGCAACACCATGCCAGGAAAAAAAAAACTTTATAAACCAAATCAAAATATCAACAGAGACTAGTTGCTATGTGGGAAAGTGGGAGATGAAATTAAGCCGTAATTGTGAAAGACAGACACACTTCTATTTATTTAATCCCATACTGTAATTACTGTGATTTAGGCCACAGGGTTTTCTTAAATGAAAATAAAACCTCAGAAATATAAGAGTAAACGTGAGGCCAAATCTTTAATTTGCTAATTATACTTCTAAGTGACAGAGTGAGGCTTATCATCTGTGTGGGTGGTATTTTATTGTGTTATTTTATTAACATCAGAAAAGGCTATAAAAATGGGGCAATATTCTCACTTAATGCACATTTTTTTTAAAGCCCAAAGTTAGTAATTATGAATAAAACTGAAACCCATTGCGTATTTGCTTGTAGAAAACAATTTATAAA
Source organism: Apodemus sylvaticus (assembly GCF_947179515.1). Taxonomy (NCBI): domain Eukaryota; kingdom Metazoa; phylum Chordata; class Mammalia; order Rodentia; family Muridae; genus Apodemus; species Apodemus sylvaticus. The sequence goes on from NC_067475.1 coordinate 147,617,227, forward strand.
CTTAATTATATCTTCTAGATAGCTGCAGCTAATTTCATTCTACAGGTCAAAAGGGGACGTTTGTAAATCAGAGATATTAATAGAGTTCTATACCTGAAGAGCTGGGATCTAACATCTCAACAATAACATAGTGTTATTGTTCTTATTTATTCTCTGGAGAGGGAACAGGAGTCACACAACAAGCAGTGACAAGAGCGTAAGAACAAGGTAACATTGGCTCATTACCCAGAAGAGCTTTTATCCAGCAGGAGAAGGAATGCAGACAGGATCATAAAGCAGAAAGGGGCCTTCTAGGGTTGTCTTATAGCTCAGATGGTAGAATGCTGGCCGAGCATGTGTCAAAGCCCTAGGTTCAATCCCCACCACCACATAGATCAGGCTTACAGCATACCCGTAATCCAAGTATTCAGGATGTAGAAGCAGATTGATCAAGAGTTCAAGGTCATCCTTAACTCTACAGGAAGGGCAGCCTGGGCTGCCTGAGGCCCTGTCTCAAAGAAAAGAGATATTTCCAATGTCAATTACGAGATCAAAAAGCAAAGTGAGTCCTTTGCTGTCACAGAAGCAGATTGTTGATTTAATAGGGTTTAGATTCAGCATGAAATTTCTGGTCATGTCTGTAAGGAGCAATCTTGTTTAGGTTGATTGAGGTGGACAGACCCATCTTACTGTGAGCGATCGCATTGCTTAGTGTACTGGCTGGTTTTGTGTGTCAACTTGACACAGGCTGGAGTTATCACAGAGAAAGGAGCTTTAGTTGGGGAAGTGCCTCCATGAGATCCAGCTGTGGGGCATTTTCTCAATTAGTGATCATGTGGAGAGGGCCCCTTGTGGGTGGTACTACCTTTGGGCTGGTGCTCTTGGGTTCTATAAGGGAGCAGGCTGAGCAAGCCAGGGGAAGCAAGCCAGTAAGAAACATCCCTCCATGGCCTCTGCATCAGCTCCTGTTTCCTGACCTGCTTGAGTTCCAGTCCTGACTTCCCTTAGTGAAGAACTGCAACGTGGAAGTGTAAGCTCTATAAACCCTTTCCTCCCCAACTTGCTTCTTGGTCATGATGTTTGTGCAGGAATAGAAACCCTGACTAAGACACTTGGGCTGTGGTTTTCAGCATTTCAGAGTCTGTGTGACTACAAAAGTGTGGCTCATTTAGGGACTTGTGAAGCTTTTCCTATTCATCAGATAACAGCAGTTCCAGCCAACCTCGAGGATGAGTGGGGAAAGGGTGGATGGCTGACCTTGGGACACAAGCAGCAGCAGACCCCCTGCTGCTGTAGTTAGAACACAGCCTTGGGGAGGAAGAAGACCTCTGGATAAAAGGAATTCCTCATGGTAATCTTTGATGTGTCAGTTGTGAGACTCATGAGTCACTTTTGAAATTTAGTGTCTTACTGAAAGCCGGGTAGGGGTGGAGGGCAGGAGTGGGGGATGAATAGCATTGATAACACCAAAACCCAGTGATTCTCACTGAGAAGCCTGTTTTTCCTCACAGAGCAGAGCTGCAGCTATGTGTGTGCCTGGTAGGCAGTGTGGGTACAGTGGCTTTGACGTCTGAAACACTTTGGACCAGTGTTGTAAAAACAGGGGAGATGCATCTGCCTTATTTCCTCTTTTCTGAGAGTAACATTTTATGGTAAATGTTGATTATCAAGGTTACAGGATCTAGAATATCCAAGGAAATAAATCTCTGTGTGGGTGTGTCTTATTAGGATTTTTCTAGATTGGGTCAATTAGTTAGTGAAGACATACCGCAAGTGAGGACAGATTGTTGTATAACCTGGGCTTGTGGGCTGACTGACACAGAGAAAGCAAGCTCAGAAGCAGCGTTCATTTCTCTCTGCTTCCTGACTGCAAACACAGTGTTACCTGCCACCCCTCACTTCTGCTGCAGCCAGAATGGACCATCTCCTCAAGCGACAAGCCTCAAACTAACCCTCTGCTTCCTTAAGTTGCTTGAGTTAAGCATCTTGTCACAGCAGTGACAGAGAGAACTAGTGGAAGCAGTCAGCAGTGGTTACCCAACATTGAATAGACTCCTTGAAGACAGATGAGTGTCAAGAGCTACATGGTGAGTGATTTTCATAAAGACCCACAAAGACTCCCCACTCCTATCAGTGCCCAGGTTAGGCTCAGAGGGGCTAAATCAGAAGCTCAGAGTTAAGTCCAGTTTTGTTGAAGAACAAAATTACCTTTCTCTTTCCACAATAGATTATTTTTTCAAGGATTCATATACATATTAAATACATTTTGATCTTATCCACTCCATACCAGGCCCCTCCAATACCTCTGGGTCCATCAACTTATGTCCGTCCCTCCTGAGTTCACACCCTGTACATACAATGCTATCAATAGCTCCCTGAGTCCAATTACTGCTATTTGGGAATGGGTATGGGAACATCTATTGATGCACCTTCCAACAGCCACATCCCCTACAAAAGTAACTCTTTTCCCTCAGCCAATAGTTCTCCCTGAAAGGGCAAGGCCAGGAAAGCACTCCCCCTGCTCATGTTGGAATTTTGATTGACTTAATTGTATGCAGGCAAACACAGATGCTCCTTGTGAGTTGGCGGCAGCCATGCCTTGTACAGGGGGTGGTGCTTCACATCTCTTCTCTTTGTTCACTAACTCTTAGCACTCCTACAAACCCCTCTTCCCTGGTGTCTCCTGAGCCTTAAAGCAGGGAGTGGGGTGGGGGTTGATGTAGAGTCCATGATCACTCAGAGTCCCTGATTCTCAGCACGGTGACAAGCTACAGGCCTCAGAAGCCCCTTCTTCAATACAAAGCTAAGAAAAAGCAGCGCTTTTCAGTATTATTTGCTTTTTCAGATAATGAATGCCTTTTGAAATGGGATCTCACTGTGTCGCCTGGCTTGGGGGAATCATCTGTTTGGAAATGGACTGAGCAAGTGTTTTCCTGGACATCACGTCACCACTCAGCCGGTGGCAGAGGAATTAATTGTCCCTGAAAATGGACATTAAATCCAGACCTCATGCTGAGCTTAAAAGAATCAGGCAACAACCTTTAGCCATTTGGATAAATACTGTTAGTTTGCAATGAAATGTTTACGTGTCTTTTAATATCATAAATGTGCTTAGTTATTTAATGGCTTTTAAACTATCTGAGGATACACGTCTGGTTAAGACTAATCATCTCCAGTTTATAGTGCTATAGCTTAATTAATTTGCACACTCCATATGGGATTTGGAGAAGAAAATTCTTCAAGTTAATGGCCTTGTTTTATATTTAGTCAGTTCTAGGAAATATTTCATATTATATATCTTCCTGCAATAGGACACTAGAAGAGGTTGTGATGATTATATCTGGGGTTTATACTCTGCTGTAACGTTTGTTTGTAATTCACCTGGTCTTCCCAGATGGAGGGATGTTGAAGGCCTAGTATGGCAGTGGAGGTTAGGGTGCTTCTCTCTCAGGGAAACACTGTTTCTGTCCTAGCAGCCAAGAATATATCTAAAGAGACATTCATGCCTTTCTCTCTTTTGTCAGACCACTGAACCAATGATTCCCCACAGATTGGAATTTCCCTGGGAATCTCATGAAGAGCAAAAGAAAAGGCATTGAAACCTTTTGTCAGCTGGCAGAGGAACGTGGGCCCCAGAAAGAGAGTTCATACAGTCCTGACAACTTATCAGACCACTTGCAGGAGAGACTGGAGCTGAGACAATGTGGGTCAGTGAAGGGTGTGAGTCACCTTGAGCAGGATATCCTATGCATACCTCTTGCCCTCTATTTAAACCTCAGCTATATGACAAAGAGCTGAAGGTGGACTTAGGGTGGGGTGAGTTCAGAGCTGGAAAGATCATCACTGGATTTCTTCGTTCTTTTCCCAGTATGACTACATTGAAAAAAATCTCTTTCTCTCTCTCTGTCTCTCTCTCTCTCTCTGTCTCTCTCTCTCTCTCTGTCTCTCCCTCCCTCCCTCCTTCCCTCCCTCTCTCCCCTTCTCCTTCTCTCTCTCATCTCTCAACTGTTTAGTAGCCCTGTTGAGGTTGTGTAGTTGAGCAAGGGTTTTAGGGGGTTGTTAGACTTAAACCCTGTCACCTCTGGTGACATGGCTGGAATGAATCTATTGAGAAGCTTAGCATTTAAGTCATCCTAGTGTTCTGAAAGTGGTCTAACCTTGAGTGGTTTAACTGGTCTATGCTGGTTTTTACATCTGTAACAAGGGTATAACATACTCCCTCCTTAATGTTGTTGTAAAGACTGACTGTGCTTAGCTTGGCCCTTCAGTAAAGAGAAATGATTGGAAGATTCTTACACAGACCATTGGAAACAAATTCCTCTGGGGGAGGAGCTGCCTGCTGTGCTCCAGCCTCTGATTGGCAGAGGAGTTGGCAAAGTGTCCATCACCAGTCCTCATCTAGTCCCCTCCCTCTCTTGTTTCTGAATTGTTTGCTTAGTTAATACCTCACAGGTGCCAAAGAAGTAGAAAGAAGGCTGTAAGTCCTGTGTCAGAGACAGGGGCTTTCATTTTCATAGTAACTTGTATTATGTAAGGCAATGCGTTGGTCAGTGTCATATTGCTGTGCAGAGACACTGTGACCACCACAACTCTTATGAAGAAAAACATTTAATTGGAGCTGGTTTATGCTTCAGAGGTTTAGTCCATTATTGTCATGGTGGGAAGCATGGAGGTATGCAAGCAGACATGGGCGGGAGAGGTAGTGGAGAGTTCTACATTTGAATCAGCAGGTAGCAGGAAAAAGAAAGTGAGCCGCTGGGCCTGGTTTGAGCTTCTGAAACCTCAAAGCCCATCCCCAGTGACACAGTTCCTTCAATACGGTCATACCTACTCCAACAAGGCTACACGTCCTACCGACACTACCTAATCATCAAACCAGTTTTATTCAAACCACCAAAGGCAGGCAGTGGTGGTATGGTTTCTATTTTATTTATGAAGTACAGGGAATATCTCCTTTTCCCTGATGGTGTGATCTGGTGATAGACAGGTGAGCCTAGGTGGAAGGAAAGACAGAATGTATATGGGAAAGGAGAAAGAATGGATGCCCCTGTGAGCAAGCAGAACCAAGGCCTCTCTCCCAACCTACTGATGCCACAGAGAGAGCAGGGCAAGCCTGGTCAGTGCACCATTGTTCTCATCAGCAAAAGGTGAACATTCATAAACACACCAAGTATCCCTGGAGGTAATCAGTCGAATGGTGGCCTTCTCAACACAAGAGTTTCTACCATTTAAAGTGCCCACTTCCAGAGCAGACATGGGTTACGCCATGTTCTCTTCCTTAATTAGAGTCTCAGGAATCCTAGGCAAGCACTCTAAGAGCTGAGTAGTATCTCCAGCCCTAGAGTGGGATTTCTTTAAAAATCTTAAAAGAAGTTTATCATTCACATAACTATTTATCTGTTAAAGTAGACAGATGCTAACACATTGGTAAAAACTAAGCCCTGAGCACCCTTAGGGTAAAACTCATCAGCTGAGCTGAGACAAATCCATTTTTCAAGTTTCTGAAAGATTATTTTGGATGATAAATCAGAAATGTAACACTTCTCTGATTGGTGGAAGTGATAGGTTTGTAGCTAAGCTGTAAGCCTGTTGCTTCTTCAGACTTTGCTCTGCCCTCTGGAGTGCTGGGAACAGTCTTCTTGATAATAGTCTTTTGTACTGAGATACTGATTACCTCCTGTTGTGAGCCAAAGTGTAAGTACATTAAAATGATGTGTCTGTCCCAGGTTTATTTCTGCAGTGGCGATAAAGTATCCTGACAGAAAAAGCAAGGTAGGAGAAAAAGTGTTTGCTTTTGCTCATGGTTTCAGGCTACAGTCCATTATTTAGGGAGAGTCGAGGTGGTAGGAACTTAAGGTAACATGTCTTAAGAGCAGAGATATGGGAAAACATGAGTGTTTAGGCTCAGTTTTTTTCTACCCTTATGTAGTCCAGGACCCCAAACCAGGAGTTTTCCCTTCCAGACTGGTTCTTCCTACATCAATTAGAGTAATGAAGACAATCCCATATAGACATGTCTGGAGTGTGATCCTTGTTACCTTGCACTGAGCCGCTCCTCCCAGATGGCTCTACGTTTTGTCAGGCTGACAAATAGAACTAGTATCAGAGGAGAGGAATGACTAGTTAGACACAGAGAGTCACAGAAAGGAAAGACAAAGAGTGCCTTGAGTCCACATCCATACTTCTAAGGTATAAGGAAATGACTTTCTAGGTTAGAATGTGGCTTTGAGCTCAGTCAGATTTTGCTCATTTCTGTTGACACATCACCATTAATTTCAGCCTTCCCGACTTCATTGTTTCATGCATGAGGGCTTGCTAAAATCACAGAGCACTTCAGAGAAGGTGACCTCACTCTAAAGCAGGGAGACTGAGAGAGGCTTCAGGGTTGGGAAGTTCAACTCCCAGAATAAAAATTCCTGTAGCGATGCTGAAAACAGGTCCAGACTTGCAGGACAGGGACAATGAACAAAGACAAGGGTGAAAAAAAAAAAAAAATGCTGGGGCCCAAATCTTCCTCACTGCAGTTTGCATTTTAAGCTCCAGTTTTCTTTGACTTAGTGTGTAGGTTGGGCTTAGCTGTGTTTATGCAAGAGGTGTGAGCTCAGAAACCTGCACCATGCCCTGCCATGGGAGGCTCTCTGGCTCTGAGCCCCGGGTCTAGGAAGAGAAGAGATAGGTAGATATGTTGCCATTTGGATCCCATGCCTTTAAATACTTGGGAACATTTTCTTATATCTTTGAGTATAACATCATCAGCTAAACATAAATGCCTTTATTGGAAGTAATAAAAACAGTCAACATGTATTTTTTGATGTTTTGAGCCAGGGCTGACACTAACAGCTTTTTATATGCATGCTCAGTCAAGTTTCCCAACAACCTTTGGAATGACATGCTATGAAGGCTCCTATTTTTACATATAGATAAAATTGGAAGCTTAGAGGTAACCTGAGGTCGCTGGACCAGCAATGGTGGAAGCCAGATTCAGACACATTTACAATTCAGAGCCCGAGCTGGTAAGCATTTCCTTATACTGTCTGAGTTTTATTGCTGTGAAGAGATGCCATGACCGCAGCAACTCTTACAAAGGAAAACATTTAATTGGGGCCAGCTTGCAGTTCAGAGGTTTTGTCCATTATCATGTCGGGAAACATGGCAGCACACAGACAGACTTAGTGCTGGAAAAGGAGATGAGAGTTCTGGGTCTGGATTGGCAGACAGCAGGAGATGACTGTGTGCCATTAGGCCTGATTTGAGCTTGTTAAAGTCACCCTCTAATGAGATACTTCCTCCAATGGAGCCACACCTACTCCAATAAGACCACATCATCTAATAATGCCACTTCTATAGATGACATCTTTATTCAAACCATCACAGCCAGAAGCACTCATGCTAAGTTTCAGCTGAGAGTTCTAAGTCTTGATCCAGAGGCAGCAGGAAGTGAACTTGTTTGAGTTTCTGAAACTTCAAAGTACAGCTCTAAGTTGGGAACCTCCTCCAACAAAGCCACACCTATTCCAAGGCCATTTCTAATAGTACCAGTCCTTATAGGCTTACTGGGGCTATTTTTACTCAAACTATTATAGTGTCCAACTTGAGGTCCAGAAAGATACACGTTAAATAAATATTTCCAGCTGAAGAGATGGCTCAGTTGGTAAAGTACTTGCTGCACAAGGGTGAGGACCAGACTTGGGAATGTCATGACCTACATTAAAAACACTAGGTAATGGGGGCTGGAGAGATGGCTCAGTGGTTAAGAGCGCTGACGCTCTTCTGAAGGACCTGAGTTCAAATCCCAGTAACCACATGGTGGCTCACAACCATCCATAATGAGATCTGATGCCCTCTCCTGGTGTGTCTGAAGATAGATACAGTGTACTTTCATATAATAATAAATAAATCTTTAAAAAAAATCTATAAAAACAAAACAAAACACTAGGTAAGGTTTAGCAGCCAAATGCAACCTCATCACTTAGGAGGCAGACAAAAGGGATTCCCCACAGCAAGCTAAGCAGTTAGAGGAGCCAGAGTTTGAGAACCCTGGATTCAGTGAGATTCCATCTCAGACTATAAAGCAGAACTTTCGACATTGATAGGCACACGCATAAGTACATGTGCCTCCCATATTTCATGTAAACATGCATACACAGAAACATGTGCAAAAACAATAATACATATTAATACACTTGCTGCAGGCAAACTCAAAGATTATGGAGGAATGACAAATATTCTTTTCAGAAGTGAAACTGGAGACTATGAAGACTATGAAGAAGTCTATCTCTGCTCTGGTTGGGGTTTTTGGAAAAATGATGTATGTATGCTCAAATGGAACTATTCGCAGGATAGCTGGATTACAAGTGGAGATTTTTTTCTGGTAGTGTTAATACTCCATTAATGTCATCTGTAAGAAAAACATTTACTAATTTACAAAATCCCAAGGGAAAGATTCATCATTAATGTACTTATAGGAATTTGATTTCTAACGGGTCATGTTGTGAGGAAGGGCGGAGCATGAGACAGGCACTCAGTGCTGCTGTCACTGCATCTCACATGAGCTGGTGCCTGTGCAGCTACAGGCACTGTATACTGTGCTTGTGTGTCTGAGGTAGGGATGACATTCCCAGGTCACTCTGCCTCAGTCCCTTTTCAGAGCGTAATGTGGATATTTCTGACTGTACTTTTGATTTCGGTTGGAGCTGCTTGCCAGAGTCATCTCTTAGGAGATTGCTTTGTGATTTATGCGGGACTCAAGGAGACCAAGGGTCATTTATCTTCAAACCAGGAAAGGGATGAAAGTAGCCCTGTAGTAAAATTTCCTGTGGAGTCGGATGAGAGCTTCAAAAAGGGGGAAAAAAATCATTGTTTCATGAAAAACTAGGAAACGTGAGTCAGTTTCCAATGTCAGAGAGATTTCCCTGTGAAGAGTTCAAATTTTTCAAAAACTCCACTGAAGATAAAAGCCACAGAAGCAGCCAGTCAGTGTCATACACACAGTGTCACTTTTTTCAGGAGGTTAAACTGAAGATAAAGAAGGCAGTTACAGACAGCCATGTACCTCAGTCAGCTGTGACTATTTTCCCACAACAATCTAATTTTATTCCCTTGCTTAAATATTTGAATAACATACCTTAAGAAGAATATTTAAAAAAAAAAATTGCCCTCAACACAGAGGCTTCCTCAGTGCGGATCTGCTTGGTGCGTTTTCTACATCTCTCACCCCTCCTTGCTTTGTAGCCATCGACATCTTCGACAAATGATGCTACCGTACCGCTTGATGGGCTGTGCTAATTTTTACCATGGTTACTGTGCTTAGTATGTTGTAAGAGATTCATTCATTTAAAATGTGATCTACAGATTCAGAGATGTTTCAAACACTGTGATGCCTGAAGGAAAAAAACGATTGCTGCGATCAGGCCGTTCGTCACGGTGCGGGAGAGACTGAGATCCCCAGCAGACAGAAAAGACATTATGGCTTTCTCTCTGGCTACTGTGCTTGCCATAAGTAAAACAATGGTGCATGAAGTCGAACTGACTGCCAAAAATAGATCAGGAAGAAAAATGTCTCCCCAGACAATTGGCAGTGATATGAGCTTTCCCCATTTTACTAGAAAGCCTTGGATAGGAATAGATCTTTTCTCTCCGCCTTCCTTGCTTCCTTCCCTACTTGTACCTCTCTCATTCTTTCTTTCCACAGTGATGGATGGCACACAGCCTCACACAAGTCTGGCCTTGGTCTAGTCCATCTGAAGGCACTGAGAATTCCTAGCTTTAGAAGCTAAGAACTGTCTTCTGAAAGAAGCCACAATCTAGTATTTGTAGAAAAAAAAATGTACTGTTATTGTAAAACACAGACTAAAATATATAAATCCAGACTATCCCTCTTAGTAGTTGAGGGAGCTGAGGATCAAAGAAAGATTTTTCATTAATTGCCATTAGGAAATAAAAAGATGGACTGTATTGGCCAATGAAGGTCTTGTGTGTGTATGTGTGTTTGTGCGCACACACACACATGCAGTGTGCTAGTGTGCTAGGTATGCTTTATGTGTATGTGGTATATGGTGTATGTATGTTATATATGAGGAATGTGAACTATATGTGATGTGAGTAAGGTGCATATATGTATGTGAGTGGGATGTGTATGGTGTTTGTGTATGTGTTATATGTGTTTTATATTTGTACGTGTGTGTGTATCTATGCATGTTTTCCTAGCTGTCATTCTCTTTAGAGTATGCCTCAGCTTCAGAAGTACGCATCCATGTTGATCTCTGCCTTGCAGGAGAGCCAACATCAGGTGCCTGACAGAAGTGACGTAAAAGCTTGGCAGTGTGGCCCAGTCCAACTCTTTGATAGATGCAATCAGTTTGACTGTCTCTAAGACCTGGGAAAGCTAGTCAGGTCTGTGCTACAGCAAGCAACCTACTTCCTCCCCTCCTGAGTGCCAGTCTTTACTGAACTCTTTGCATCCTCATTGTTTGCCTTCAAGAAATACAGCTTGTGATGGTGAATGCCAGGACATTTTGTGTTACCATTTCCGATGAATGGAGCTTTCTTTAACCCGATAAACATGAATGAGACAGGCTTCATATCACGAGCTGTAAAAAGATTTAGAAATGATGATCGTAAAAATAAATGAAACACACACACACATACACACACACATTCAATTCTATCTGAGTTCTGCTTTTTTTCTAACACCCTGATCCATTTTTCTTCTCAGTTTAAAAAAAAAAGAGCAGCAAGTATCAGAGAGGTCAAGACATGTCAATGCTCTCATCTTGACATAATCAGAGGACCAGGAAAGAATTCAAAGGGAACACTTTCTCAAGGTGCCACTTGGTGCTACTAACTGCTACCTGAGAATTTCCCTAATTCACACATTTGTGTCACAGCGAGAGACACACACCTAACAGAATGACTGGTCCCTTGTCAGTTTTCCACCAGAGACTATTCTCACCCATTCTTACAAAATTCAAAACAAAAATATATTTGATGCCTTTTCTTAGAACAGATTCCCTCTGTGTGCCACCCCCGGCCCCCAAACCCATTCTTATACAAAGATAGCCTAGACTTCCTCTTTATTCTGTTGTGGGAACAGGACCAAGAGTGTGTGTGTGTGTGTGTGGGGGGGGCAGGTGAGAGGCAATGGAGTCACATGACAAACTGTAGGAAATCACACTCTCGAGACCAGCATCAGGGTGTAGAGCTGGTTTATTGCCCAGTGCACAAGCTTATGTAGGGTGTCTGAGCCAGTCCCAAGCCCCTCAATCCTTGACCAATTAATTGTATTTAGCCAACCTGTTACCATGCCCCAATGAAAGCCCTGCTTGATGAGATAATTTAGAAGGCGGTGGCAGGGAAACATCATCCCCTGTCCCACCTAGGGGAAGTGACCACCTTCCTGACCGTGGCTCCTTTTTGCTGTCTTTTTTTTTTTTTTTTTGGTTTTTTGAATTTGTTTTTGTTCAAGACAGGGTTTCACTGTATAGCCCTGTTCCTGGCTGTCCTGGAACTCACTCTGCAGACCAGGCTGGCTTTGAACTCAGAAATCCACCTGCCTCTGCCTCCCAGAATGCTGGGATTACAGACGTGCGCCACCACTGCCTGGCTTTTGCTGTCTTAAAAAGGATGTCTGGGCGCGATCTTAGATTTAATGCAGTCTATGGCAGATCAGGACTCTTCAAGGAGTTGCAGGAGCCTGGGGTATCTTGCTCTCCATCTCACCTTTTTCTACACAAGGGTGGCTTTCACATCCCCCACATTCTGTGTCTGAGGGGGATCCAACTTTTTTTTTTCCCACGAGTACCCTCTCCCTAGTGCAGGGAAATAGGCAAAGTGCAAATAGGAGCTGATGAAGTTTCTTCCTTCTGTTTCCTTTGATTCAGTCACTGAGGGGTAGATGCTCCTGCCTGCAAAGATGAGCAATGATGTTGGGTGCAGATCTGGGACAAAGTGTACTGGGGACACCGCTATCTGTATAATAACCCAGGTGTGATGTAGGAAAGAAAGGATTGGGAGTTGGAAGTTGGTGTTGATCAGCATAGTTCAGTGGTAGCATACTTTGACCCCAGGAACACCACAAAGCAAAGTGAAACAATAGATTTTGAAGTTTCAGATGGGATTGGGAGTCATGAATTAAAAGATAAAGAGGGGAAATTAAGTGCTGCAGAACAAGACTGAGGGAAGCCTGTGTTGCATACCCCCACTTTCTGGTTTGTTGGAACAATGTCACAGCATAGGTGTGATAGCATCACATACATGCTGCAAAGAGACAGTGGAAAAAATTGAGGCACTGTGTAAGAGCTAAGTGTAAATGAGGCCCTGACTATCCCCAGCCTCAGCACACTACACAGAAAGGAATCTCCCAGAGATATAGTGGCTTCAGACTCTCATGGCTTTCAGTTATGGATTATTTTCTTTCAAGAAAAACAAACCTAACGTAATTTATATTCAGAAGCAGCAGATGGGCTGTATTGTGGACTACTTTTCTTGTAGCTTTGACAAAGCCAGGAAGTACTTACAAAGGAAGTAAGAGGTGGATTTAGGCTCAGATGTGAAGCAGAAGCTGTCCAGGCCATCATGGATGGAAGGAGTGAGGTGACCAGGTACATTGTATTGTGTCCCTGGTCAGAAGCAGAGAGACGAATCCTGCTCATGTTCTCCTGTTCATTCAGCCCAGAACCTCAGTTCAAGGAAGGAGGCTGTTCATAGTATGAGGTGCTATAACCTCGATGCTCTTTGAGAGACATGCCCAGAGATTTGTTTCCTAGGTGATGTTAGATCCTGTCTACTTGACAATCACTGGAAACTAGCTGTGGAATTGCTATGTTTTGATGTTGTCAGTCAGGTGTGCTAACAGTGTCGGACCCAACAATGGAATCCTTTTTTTGTATTCATCATGGGTATAAGAATTAGAAGCCAGGCGGTGGTGGTACACACCTTTAATCCCAGCACTTGGGAGGCAGAGGCAGAGGCAGGAGAATTTCTGAGTTCGAGGCCAGCCTGGTCTACAGCGTGAGTTCCAGGACAGCCAGGGCTATACAGAGAAACCCTGTGTCGAAAAACCAAAAAAATAAAAATAAAATAAAATAAAAAGAATTAGAAACCTTCTGTAAGGGGCATCTCAAAGGGATTGTTGTATGTAGACTCCCATAAAGCTGTCGTTGCTGGTCGAGAGCAAAGTGGCTGGGAAGAAAGATCACATATATCAAAGGCATTTATTTATTTATTTATTTTAAATATTTTTATTTTCTATATTCTTTGTTTACATTCCAAATGATTTCCCCTTTCCCGGATCCCCCCTCCCCATATGTCCCATAAACCTTCTTCTCTCCATCCATTCTCCAATGCCCTCCCTCCTTTTTTTCCTCTGTCTTTATATTCCCCTCCAATGCTAGATCAATCCTTTCCAGGATCAGGACCCTCTCCATACTTCATGGGAGTCATTTGTTATGTGATTTATGCCTTGGGTATTCAGGGCTTCTGGGCTAATTAATATCCACTTATCAGAGATTGCATTCCATGTGTATTCTTTTGTGACTGGGTTACCTCACTTAGGATGATATTTTCCAGATCAAACCATTTGCCTAAAAATTTTGTGAATTCATTGTTTCTAATTGCTGAGTAGTATTCCATTGTGTAAATATATCAAAGGCAGTTTATAATACTTTAAACACTATATCCTGAAAAGCAGGGGCCACTGAGTGCTAGAAAGCAGAGGTGAGTGAGCCTGTGATCTTCAGGCTTCCTACCTGCAGTTGCCAAGAAAGAGTGGCTAAAGGGAAATGGGCTCTCAGCAAAGACTGGTAGCTCCTCTGAGCCAATGAGATGAAGCCAGGAGACTCTGAGATAGAAATTTCCAGGTTGGTGATCTGGAGAGGGGGTGTACCAGGAACCAATGGAGGACTCCACAGGAATGTGCAGCTGAGTGCTGACCCATGATGCATCTGTGTCTTCAGGCTGGGGAAAGATCCACCTAGAAGGGGGAAATGAAAAGCCTTGAAGCATCTGTATTATTCCCAGTCCTGCTGTTTGGAAGCTCAGGACTTATGGGGTAACCTATATAACATACAGAGGGATTTGCCTTGGTGACGGGGCAAGAGTACTTCCTGAGAAAGAGTGACTAAAAGAAAATGTGTACTAAAAGTACCACAGATTGTAATATGTGGACAAATGTGAGACTCTAATTTCCTCAGTTTAGAGTCTCCAAAAAACAGTCAAGGACTAAGGGTACAGCTGAAATGGTAGAACATTCGCCTAGCATGTACAAGGCATGTACAGGCCATGTACAGGGCATGTACAAGACTCCATCCCCAGCATTGCAAACCAATAAAACATAACTGGCTGCTTGAAGTAACACCAATACCACATATTATTGTAGAATACAGAACAAATATCTGGCATCAAAATAGTGTAAAACCTCAGAACAAAAGATCTGAAGGATACCACCATCACAACCTTGCACCACATGTGAACTTGAGCTCAGAACTGGTTCATTGCTGAGGAGTCTACAGAGGGATTTAGTAATATATGAAGAGGCACAACTCTGTAAAGAGTATTTACAAAAGTCACTAAGAAAGAGAGCCTTCAGGATGAGGGACTACTATAGAGAAGGTATTTACTAGAGGAAAGATGTAGTTTGAATGAAAATGGCCCCATAGACTCATAGGAAGTAGTGTTATTGGAAGTGTGGTCTTGTTGGAGAAGGTGTGTTACCTGGTTTGGGCTTTGAGGTTTCAGATGCTCAAGGCAGGCCCAGTGTCGTTGTTTTCTTCCTGCTGCCTGTAGATCCAGGTAGAGAACTCTCAGGTACCTCTCCAGCACCAGATCTGCCTTCATGCCACCATGATTCGCACCAGGATGATAACAAACTAAACCTCTGATGATAAAGTTTCTATTCCTGTGGAATTTTTTCTTCTTTAAGTTGCTTTTGGCCCTGGTGTTTTATCACAACAAGAGAAAGGTTACCAATCCAAACACTGAGCCTGTGGCTCTACAAATGACAAAATTCTTCATATTTAATTAAAAGCTAGCTAGTTTCCTGTGGTGCTTTCAGTGTTTCTTGGGGTAACAATAGGAAAAAGTAACTCTGTTTGGGTTCTCACTGAGGCTGCAGAGGAGAAGAAAACACTTATTTTCCCTGTGGACTGACAACTCATTTGGCTGCTGCAGCTTCTGGTAGGAAGCAATAAAACCCACTTCCATCAGGCGCTATCTGGAACCCTCAGGTCAGTCCAAGGTCAACAGAACACATTAGCACATCATCGACGTCCACTTGGGTCAAGGAAATTTTAATTTTGGAAATTGAGATTATGGGATGGTCTATGATGACTCCTGAAGAGCATCAAACTTTTGAAAGTTTAGGGGTAGCAATTATTTTAAACGAGCACACAACATTTCATGCATTACATCACAGAAGCCACAAGTGAAAATGTGATAGAGAACCACTGCAGCTGCACAAACATGACTCACTAGTTTTAAACTTCGACACAGCTGCTAATCATCCAAACCAAAGAACCGAATCCATAGGAAATCTCACTCTGTGACACAGAGGCAGTAATAGTACTTTTCTGTGTGGCATGTGTTCATAAGTGTGTGTTTGTAGGACAGAGATGGATGTTAGGGTCCTCTAGCATTGTCTATTTTTTTATTTATTGACTGATTGATAGATTGAACTAATCAATCCCATGTGTGTGCTCCCATATGTGTATGCGCCTATGGAGGTCAGTGGACAACTTATGGGTGTTGGTTCTTACCTTCTACCTTGTTGGTTCTGGAGACTTCTACGGGGCGTGAGACTTGGTGAAGTTTGCATTTGCTTGCTGAACCCTTGTACTGACCTTATTTTTTGAGCCATATTTTCTCACTGAACCTGGAGATCACAGAGCCAATTAGACTGACTGGCTGCCAGCGCCAAGAGTTTGGAAAGCCTGTTTGGCTCTCCTCAGCACTGGAGTTACAGAGTAGTGTTTTATGAGGATTTGAACTCAGTTCCTCACAGGTATGCATCAAGTACTTTCCCTGTTCTTAGTATCTTCCCCCCTCCCTACCACCAGCCCACTCCAGAGACCCTTTCTTCCAGAGGGGTTATCTTACCAGCCCCATCAGAGACACTTGAATCCACTGATAAAGGACACACACACAGACAACTTGTCACTTTACAGCTTACCTTTTGTGAAACCTCTTGCCTGGAAATGTGTGCTCCTATTAGTTTATCATCTCCATCTCTTCCTCTGCCCCAAACTTACTGGCTTGCATCAGCTGGCTCCCGCCAACTTAGTGGAGGCTGCAGGCCCTAGCTGCCCTGAGACCTGACATGACTGCTACTCTCTTCTCTTTCCAAAGCATGGCATCTCTTTCCCTGCATCTCCTTTTTCTCTTGGGACCCAGAAGTTCCACCTCATCCTTCCTCCCAGTAATTAGCTCTCAACCATCTTTATTGACAAATCAAGAACCAATTAGGGAACTAGACCTTAGTATCAGCACCTCCCCTTCCACTCCTCTGCAAATTCAGGCTGGGCTTCTCTAGAGCAGAAGCCGTGCCTTGTTGGCCTAGACTTCCCTAAAATTGACCTCTGTTACTTAGGATGTTGCTTCGACCCATCCTCAACTATGCCTAGCGCCAACTGATGAACTGACCTCAGTAGGAGAAAGGTGTGATCAGTTGAGTAGGGATATCCAGATACAATTCATGTTTCAGGAGAATAGATATGGCTGCAAGGTATCATATTTGAGACCTCTGAGATATTGTTAGTATGTTGATGTATTCATGTACCTTTGTGGAAATAAATGGAACTAACAGGAAAGGAACTCTTCTGGGACTGTTTTAGAGGTTATTAATGTCCATACCATGAAAAAGGACTTCCAAAAAGGTCCTAGCATGCTACCTTGCTGCGCAAAGCATTGAGTGATCTCTTTGAACTTAAGAAGACTTAAACTAAGATTCCATCTTTCTTATATTTACTATTCTCACCTTTCATAGTAGTAAATTTTTGCCTTTATAAGGATACAGGACTTGCATTTGACGTATATTTTCAATCATCTTGTAATGACTCTCAAAATGAAATATCCCTTGTCTACCAGAATCATGTTTGGAACCTCCAAACCTGGATTACTATTGCCTGGCCATGCCAGCATACAGCTTGCCAACTGCTTTCCTGGCATGCTCTTGAGTTCTGTTTATTCTTACATGAATCCACAAAGACAGAGCTTACAGATGTCCCAAAAGGGAAAGCTGAGAGCCAGGATTGCTAAATGAGTCACAAGGTCATTGCTCCAGCAGAAAGCTCCAGTGCTCAGAAGCACAGTTTAGAAGAATCTAATAAAGGGAAGCCATTAGGAAATGGTGAGGTTAGAATTATTTAGGGCCATTTAAAACCAAGGAAAGAGAAGATCTGTTGATTAGTATGTGCTGAAGGATACCAAACCATGCAAATCGCTTGGAAAATTTCTAGAACGTAGTGAATTTGTGTGAAGAAATGTGGAAAGGAAACTTTTTTTTGGGGACGTGTGATATTAACTGTCCGTCAGGTAGGAATGTGACATATACTTGATTTAACATTAGAGCCTTAATTTATATAATTCTGGGTTAGGGATTTTTAATGTTTTATAGCTAGCTGGGCATCGCTACCAGGAGATGTAGTTAGATGTAAACAAACTCAAAACCTATGGTCTTAATCTTAAGTTTCATTTATCTGAGTATTATTTATTTATACTGAGAAAACATTTAATCTGAGGATTTAGCTTTTACTAGATACCATTGCATCTCAGGGTTTTGCTTCAAATAAAGAGAGTGATGGCCTTGTCTGTGGGAACATAGGAATGAAGCTGTGTGAGGAGATTTTTGAGACCTTGCTAAAAATGCCAAGAAAACAAGACAGGAGTCTTGTGACTTCAGTTTTCTCAAAACACAAAACTGTTCTTGGAATATGTTTTCATGTTCTTCCCAGGAATAGCAGATAGGAAAGAGTTTATTTCAGCCATAGTTAGTCACCTGCTTCTATGAAAAAACATGTTTTTTTCTATGTGCCACTTGTCTTGGTTGATTTGTATATTTTACTCATTATTCTTCTTAATCCATGCAGTATAAATTGTCTGGCGCTTTGAATAAAGTTGGCTATTGCATTAGACACTAATCTGCCTCATTTTAGGCTCCACTTTCCCAGGTTCACGTTGACAACTAAAGTGGTAAACACTTGTCCCTCCCTCTGGGAGACCACAGTTGGAAGAAGAGCTGACAATCTCAGTGGTCATACTAGTGACAAGATTTACACAGGGACTTAATGAAGACTAGATGATAGCTAGGGCTATAGCTCAGCTATAGAGTGCTTACCTAGCTAGCATGCATGAGGCCCGAGGTTTGAGCCCTAGTACTTCATACATTGATCTTGATAGCACATGCCTGTAACTGCAGTACTTAAGAGGTAAGGGCATAAGGACCAGGAGTTTAAGGTCATACTTTTGGCTATTCGTGGAGCTAAAGGCCAGCCTAGGATATTCTGAACCCAATCTCAAAAACAAGAACAAAGACATAACAAACAAAATATAACAACATAAAGAGCAAAGGAATACAAACAGACTGCTCTAGAAGTCTGGTTGAGTTTTGAGGGCCATGTAGGATAGAGTTGAGAGAGAGAAGATAGGAAAGGCATGTTGGACAGGGAAACTGAGTTGTAAACATATGTGTTTTAATATGTCACTAACCTATCTCAGGGTGCAGTGCAGGTTCCCATTAATGTCAGTAGGCATGTTAAACATCTTAAGGACACTTTGTCCACTTGAAAATTCATGGTCGACTTTCTATTACCTGACATGTTCCTCTTTCTTTATTTATTAGGTAGTATCAGCCAGTCTCACCTTGAGGACAAGCTGTAGCCAGGAGAGAGGAAAGATAACATAAATTAATTTTTTTAAACTGAAAAAGGCCACAAGTTAGCAGTCTCCTTGGTAGTTTAGGAGAAACTGATGCGTGGAAATGACATCGCCTGTGTTTAAAATGCAACTGGAAAATTACTAATTTCAAGTTTGTTTGCTTGCTTTTTGCTTTTTCAAGACAGCGTTTCTCTGTGTAGCCCTGGCTGTCCTGGAACTCACTTTGTAGACCAGGCTGGTCTCGAACTCAGAAATCTGCCTGTCTCTGTCTCCCAAGTGCTGGGATTAAAGGTGTGCGCCACCACCGCCTGGTTAATTTCACGTTTTACAAAGATATTTAGGTTTCTCTCTTTCCTCTTCTTTCCCATCCTCACAGAACAAAGGAGCAGTCAATAGAGCCACACCCACTTTTATACCACATCCATATGGAATACATTGTTAGGACATCTGCCAGTGTTCAGGGACACACGGGTCAGTGATCACCAGGAGCTGTGTCTAGTGTTTACCTCATGCCCCTTAACCATAGCATTTTAAGGCATCCCACATTTCTAGGAGGGAAGCAGATGTAAGACTGTGAGGTTTTATGCTACCTAAAGAGAAAATAGCCCCTCTCACAAAGAAAAGTTGAGACTCCATAGCAAAATGACCTCTTAGGACCTGACTCTGTCCTTATCCTGCCAAATGTCTGTGATGAAGAAATCATTAATAATTGGGGGTCTGTGGTTCCTGTGATGCATGGAGGTGGTCACATGACTCCTCAGTGTAGTGCCCATAGCTGGGGATGCATTGCCCTTCCTCTGGTAGAACTGGTGTGGCTTGACTAGTGTTCAAGCATCACCACTGACTGGAATTGATTCCCCGAGTACTTGTCATTGGCCAATTTCTGTGGCTATGTGCAGGAGGCTTGATGCTTTTTGAAAGCCAGCCTGCAGCAAATGACCACAGATGAAGTAACTTCTGCTATGCACATAACTCTTAAAATATCGACTAGCTATTCACATTAAAGCCTCACAGAGGAACTCAAATTGCTTCTGTTTGGGTAAGCTGTTAGACATTAAATCTACTTCTATTTCCACCTGTGCTAGAGAGTTTTATGGCAACGTGACACAAGCTAAAGTTATCTGAGAGGAAGGGACCTCAATTTAGAAAATGCCTTTATGAGGTCAGGCGAGCCTATAGGGAATTTTCTCAATTAGTGATGGAGTCGGGAAGGCTTAAGCCATTTTAGGTGATGACATCCTTGAGGAGGTGGCCCTAGGTTCTATAAGAAAGCAGGATGAGCTAGCCCAGGAGCAAGCCAGTAAGTAGCCCCTCCCCCCATGACTCTGCATCAGCTCCGGCTTCCAGATTCCTGCTCTGTTTGAGTTCTCATCCTGACTCCTTCAATGATGAACAGTGATATTAAAGTATACGCCAAATAAACCCTTTCTTTCCTCCCCAAGTTGCTCTGGCCATGGCATTAAACGCAGCAATAAAAACCCAAATTTAGACACCACCCTTTAAACAAAAATCTGACTGTAGGCTGTGGGAATTTACTTGGCGTCCTGGTCTCATCCTCTGCCCTTGGATCTTGATGGCTGTAGCGGTACATGCTCTGACCTAAATCTGTAATAACTTAAAAGGTTGAAACAGAATTTATTAGTTTTGTTCTCATTGCTGTAACCAAATACTTGACAAGAAGCAACTTAACAGAGGGTGTCTTTTGACTACAGATCAAGGGGGACACAGGTCGTCATGGTGGCTGGAACGTAAAGTAGATGTTCATATTGCATCTGTAATCAGCACATGAACAACAGACAGGGCATAGAGATGACTTTGACAGTCTGTCCCCCGTGCCATACTTCCTCCATTGAGACCTTTGATGGTTTGTATATGTTTGGCCTAGGGAGCGGCACTATTAGGAGGTATGGCTTTGTTGGAGTAGGTGTGTCACTGTGGATGTGTCACCTGGAAGCCAGTCTTCCGTTAGCAGACTTCAGATGAAGAGTAGAACTCTTAGCTCCTCCTGCACTATGTCTGCCTAGATGCTGCCATGTTCTCACCTTTTCCCCCAACATACCATTTTTATTGATTATTTGGGAGTTTAGCATAATATAGCCCATCACACTCACTTTGAAGTACTCCTAGATGCACCCCTGTGACCTCCTCTCCTCCCCCCCAAAAGGAAGAAACGAAACAATGACAGAAACCCACAAATCTAATTTGTGTTGATTACAGTTCTTAACAATTTTCTTTGATGGTTTTCTGTCTATGTTGTTACACTTGGGGGTATATGCAGTGGGGTGGTAGTAGGGATTTGTCCCTGAAGCATTCTATGACTCTTTTGAACTGTGAGTCTGCAGTTATCAATACCATGGCAAGAGTAGCGTGTTTATTCTTTATAGTCAGTGGGTACACAAACCATAAACTTCCACATGGTTTCTGGTGACAACATGGACCACAGACATCAACATGGGCTTTGGCATCAGCCTGTGCCACATACCTCAGCATGGACTTCAGTGGCAGTACCACCACAGATATCAACAGAGTCCTCTGCTATAGCACAGGCCATGGACACCAATATAGTTCATCATAGAGTCTGGCCCATGCACATCAACATGGCTTCAGGTGGCAGCATAGACCACAGACATCTGTATGGCCTTTGGTCATAACACAGATGATATATTTCAGCATAACCTTCTTCAGGAGCACAGACCAGAGACACCCACATAGTCTCTGTTGGCATCATGGACCGGGGAACCTCAACATAGTCTCTGATAGCAGCTCAGACCATGGACATCAAGTGGCCTTTGTTAGTAACTTGGACCATAGACATCAACATGGCCCTTGGCTGCAGTCGGACCATGGACCCCAGTGTGGTCCTTTCAGCAGTACATACCTAGAGATATAAATACCACCAACATCAACATGGCCTCATGCAGCACTATAGGCCAAACATATCAACACAGCCTCCAGCAGCAACCTCGATCTCAAACACTAACATGACCTCCTATGGTAGCACCGACTATGGATGTCTATCTGGTCTCTAACAATAGCATGGGTCTAGGACATTGACAAGGCAGCCTAAACATACAACCACAGCCTTCAACACAGCCTGGGTTAACAGCATGCACCAAGGATACCAGCATGGCCTCTGGATACAGAACACACTATGGAGGTCTTTCAAAGAGCTCCAGTCCAAAAAATGAACTATTCTTTGCCTCAGATATCCTATTGTTGGGCAGAGTCAGGGTAAATATGTGGGTGGGCAGCATATTCTGGGGCAGAGTTTGCCCAAGCTCAAGGTTGCTACACACACCCTGCAGACCCTACTCTGCAATATATTCTTTCCTTATGAGTCCTGCAGCCTGCTCTCACACTTGTTACAGCTTTTGCATCTCTAGTTCTGTCTCTCTCAATCACAAATATCTCCAGCTTTTCCACTTCTCCATCAAATATTCATTTGTTGTAGAGGCATTGTAAATTTCAGTCTCTCTCTCTCTCTCTCTCTCTCTCTCTCTCTCTCTCTCTCTCTCTCACACACACACACACACACACACACACACACACACACATACACACACAATGAGGTTTTGGTCTGGTTCAAGATTTCTGATTTCTGACTCACCAAAAATACTGGACCATTACTGAGACTTGTCTTGGATCTTGCTGTTGCCCAGTGTTAGGTTGATCTTCATCTAAGCAGAGCGATTGGGGGCAGGTTTTGGGCAAGCACCAGGCTGCCGCAGATCTCCTTACCCTCAATGTCAGCTGCCTGAAGCTCCACCGGCTCACCCTTTGTGCTTGCAGTCTGCAGACAGCACCATGGTCCGGTCCTCTCAGTCTCCCAGCACAGCAAGCAGTGTGGGCTGCAGCTGCAGAGGTGCCATGCTGGGGGCCTGCTGAGAGGTGGGGGACACTAGAACAAGCTCTATTCATCAAAGACATCTGGCCCTGCAGGACTAGCTCCTCCATGTGTTCCAGCAGTTTGTAGATGAAGAGATATTGGGGAGGACCAACTCAGAGTACTGGATCTGGGTCCAAATGGCAGCCCAGTTGGTGAGCCTGGGCCTTCTGGGTAGCCTGAACATTTTACATTCAAATCCTGGAATGTATTTAGTGGTAGGCAATACAGTATCCTTTTTGTAGTGACTTTAAAAAATATGGATGATTCTCATGCATCAATAGTCCTTTCTCATCCATCAAAAGGGAGTGATTTATGAACTCTAGTCTCAGTAGTACCATGAAAGAGTCCAGACTCTACTTTTGCATTCTTTTCTCTTCAATTTCCTGCTAAATTTTTGTATATTTTGGCCCCAAGAAGGCAAAGTTGTTATTGTGCCTTTAAGCATCATGTAGACACCTCATTTTATCTTATTTCATATGAGAACCACTTTATCCGAGCAGCAAAACTCTTCTGAAATTCTACTGATCTCATTGGCCAGAGTTGCAACACATGACCTTTGCAACTGGAGAGAAGCTAGGAAGACTTGGTTTTCCAGTGTTTATGACTGAGGAAGAAATGCATAGGTGATATTAATTGAACCTTAAAGGACCTGGCAGGGGAGGTACTGTCATTCTCATATCAAGTGACAAAGCATCTCAGGAGACTTAATTTAAACATTTCCAAGCAGCAGAGGCAGATTGACCCCAAAGCCAACTAGGTGTCACCATCTCACACTGTCACCTTCTCAAATTTCAAAGTTCAGCACAATTTAGCCCCTGTTCGGTCATCATCTGCTGTGACTAAAGCACCATTGTTTGGTCACAAACTAATTTGCAGATGAACAAAGCATCATTCCTGCCCTAGAACAATGAATCGCCCTGGCAGAGGCACAGCAGTCTCCAATGTGAGGCAGAGCTAATGGGTATAAGATCTGGTGAACGATGAACTGATGGATGAACTGATGGAGGTTTGAGGATGAACTGATGGATGTTTGAGGGGACTAAGGAATTGGAATTCCCTAGAGAAAGGCAGGTTTATCCAGGCTACATCAGAGGACATATTTCCTTTCTATTAATAAATACTGTGGTGTTTGTTTTTATTAAACCCAAGTTAAGTTTTTTTCTGTGATATTCTGGGTCATCTCTGGTACAGTTTGTGTCTGAAATCAATGTAGAGGTGTAATCTTTCAAACTAAACCAACTAATAATATTTAATATTTCCAATAAAAGTCACAATCTTGTCTTTTAAGCCCAAACCATATCTAGTTGATAAAATTAAAATTCAGCATTTAAACGTGCTTGCTGCTCTTGTAGAAGACCTAACTACAGTTCCTAGTCCTGACATGGTATCTCACAATTATCTGTAAATTGAGTTCTAGGGGTTCTAATGCCCTTTTCTGACTGCTGAGGGTACTAGGCACATATATAGTGCATACATATATGCACATAAAAACAGCATTTATACTCATACATTTTTATTTAAAAAAAATAAACAGAGTCTGGCATTGTTGTGACTGGAGCCATTCAGCACTCTTGAGGCAGAGAGAGGACAGTGAGGAGTTGAAAGCCATCCTCTGATACTTATCAAGCTTGAGGTCAGCCTGAGCTACATAAGACCATTCCACAGAAATCTCCAAATATATAGATAAACCGACAGACTGTCTGTACTTTGGTAAACATCCCCACAAACATGCACATAAAGATTGCACTAATTAGATTCACTGGATTATTAAGAAGGAGGAGGAAGGGGGTAGAGGAGGGGGAGGGGATTAAAGGCAGGAGGAGGAAGTGGGGGGAGAGGAGGGAGTGGGGATATAAAGGCAGGAGCTAAGAAGGGGAGAGGAGGGGGAGGGGATATAAAGTTAGAAGGAGGAAGGGGGAGTGGGGAGGGGATATAAAGGCAGGAGGAGGAAGGGGGAGAGGAGGGGGAGGGAATATAAAGGTAGGAGGAAGAAGGGGAGAGGGGGAGGGGATATAAAGGTAGAAGGAGGAAGGGGGAGGGGGGAGAGGATATAAAGGCAGGAGGAGGAAGCATAAGTAAGGTTCCTGAGGTTAGATATGATCAAGATTGGTGGTTTGCATGTCTAATTGTCATAGAATAAAATGTAAAAGTTCTAAAAACAATAGAAAATACATATACTTTAATCCAAGTAATTACATATTCGAAAACAGTTCTAACAAAATACTTTGAAATATGGGCAAATATATGTGTCAAGGTATATATGATGCCTGAAATAATAAAACTATGATGATTTAAACATATAGTAAAAAGATGTTTGACGTACTCGGGTGCCTCTGAACGTATAATACAACGACGTAGTCGTGACAGACATTCAGAATCCCAGCGATTCCATGGTGAACTATTCACAGTGGAGTGAGCATTGAGAGAGCAAACTGTATGTCTTAGAAAGATTTCACAGAGAAAGTTTAGAAGGAAAGGTCAAAATGCTACTAGTGTGTGCTGTGTGATATTTGGGTACTTTAATTTTTAAAATATATTTTTATCCATTTAACATTTCTGCGTCAGGCACATGTGATGTTTGTACTGAGAAAAGCGGAAGGATAGTAGTCAGGATCTCAAATCTGCTAGGTGAGAGTGTTCTTCATTTTATCAGCCTCAAGGTTACCTTAGCTTTGTGGATGGAGGACAATTCTCCACTTCATGGGGCTCATTAAAACAAATGCTTTCTTGGTAGCTAAAATAGTGGCTATTTGGGAGGCTAACACAGGAAGGATCTCTTGAGTCAAGGTATTATCTATGTGATAATGTACACACACACATACACACACACACACACACAAAGGGAGAGAGGAAGAGAGAGAGAGAGAGAGAGAGAGAGAGAGAGAGAGACTCATCATCCTAGGAATCAAAAGCTATTTCAGTTCACCTTGTTTCCCCACCAGCCCATGACTGAGGAAGGAAACCTCCTCATAGGAAGGGTGTAAGAAGCAAGGACACCTGTGGCAGCTATTGTTGGAACTAGTATTTGCACTGATGTCAAGATGTAGGCTATTCCTACGCTGACCTAGGATGGAGAACTGTCAACTATGTGCTGGCAACAGGAATGATTAGTTCACAATTTTCAGACTGGTGACACCTACTCTAGAGAGCATTATCACCTTTCTTGTGATAGTCTGGTGCCACTAGTACCAAGCACCGTGACTGACTTCAGAGCAGCTGTGGGCAGCTGTTCTTTAGAGCGTTGTATCTAGAGTAGCACAACAAGTCCGTGATGGGCAAAATTGGCCTCGTCTGTCTAGCATTTGATCATGGTGCTTCTCTAAACGGCATCTATTAAGTACAATTGGTAGATCTGGCTTAATTCCCATCTGTTGGGGGTTGGAACCATGACCACATAACACTTTGCAGGGTCCTTCATGCCATTCAGTTAAACTCTGTGACGCTTTTTTGAAGGCACTATCCTCATTCATAGATAACAGGTTGGAGTTAAATTTTATCCCCTTACAGCAGAGTAGGCCCAGGATCCAAACTGAAGCTCTTATGCCTGAAACTGGCCTGCCAAGGTTTCTCCCAATTCAGTTGATTTTAGAATCAACTTCATATTTTTTCTAAAGTCACACACCACCTGTACTCCACCTGGTCAATATTTTTCTGTAAGCCAGTTGCTTTTCTTTTCTATTTAAATAAATAGGACTGCATCCGAATCAACAATGGACGGGAAACCAATTTTAATGTGTACATTTAAAACATTTACACCTTAAAAAATTAAGTGACTTTGGTTCTTTCACCATCTAAAATATTGCCACACATGAATCACTGTTTGGGAAACTGCTTGGTGCCTCTTCTCTCAGACTGGACCAAAGGGAGTTTCTGATCCAACTGTCTATTGGTGGAAATTTCCATAGACCATTTAAAGATAAAAATGTTAATTATTAACTGCTCCTATATTCTACCCACTGTCTAGGCTCCTTCCGATTATATGGCCTCCACAGAAAACAGAGATTGGGGGTCTTACAATGACCAGAGATTCTTCCTGTTTGTGTTTAATAACTTCATAAAAATGCACGTGATTTCATTTTTCTGTAGCATCTCCTTTGTGCTAGGAAGAACAGGCAACCTCCCCGCTGCTGTTCACATGCAGTCTTGTTCTTCTATGCCTGCTAGATGCTGACTGGCCTTTCTTATTTGCTGACACATCTTTCCCTAGGCAATGGCCGCTGGCAGCAGCACGAGCTTCTCCTAAACTAGGCTGTCATCCTGGCACAAGCAGGGCTGTATGGACTCCCCGCTTGTTGATCAAGACCATCATGGTTGTGTGGTAGGGTTGGCTCTTCACAAGCAGTGCTCAGAATTTCTATGATGTGATTTGCATGGCTAGTGCTCTGAAGGGCGCCCAGGAAGCTTTTAGGAGCTCCTCAATTTGCTTTTCCAGTGTAAGATTACCAAATGTTGTCAGTCATGCAATTGTTCCTGAAACACTTTCCAGTACAGAGTCTCTCAGGGGAAGTTGCTATCGCTTTCTCCTGAGCTGGAAATGATGATGTGCCATTTTATGCAGACAGTTGAAGAGAGCTCTGGAAAGCAGCAGACTCACCTCATGAATAAACATTTAGCTAGGAATGGGGAGGCCTTCCCTTTCCTGGTCCCTGTGTGACTGCAGGGAAGGTCTGTGCTTTCTGAGCTTTTGTGTACTCTCTATGACAAGGCCTCCTTAGAGGGCTGTCAATCTATACTTCCGGTGTGGAAAAGGGCTGAGGAGATTACCATTGGTAAAGTGCTTGCCATGGTAACATGAGGACCTGGATTCAGATCCACAGGACATGTAAAGTCAAGGCTGGCAACAGCAAATATCTGTGACGCCAGCACTTAGAAAGACAGCGAGGACCTTCTCTGGGATTTGCTGGACAGTCAGCACAGCCTGTTCCGTGAATTCCATGTTCAATGAGAGATCCTGTCTCAAAAGAATAAGACGGTGGGAAATAGAGGAAGATACCTGATCTCTTGTCTGCACAAGAACACACATCCTTGTACACGTGTGTGTGCACGTTCGTGTGAATGTGTTCATGTACACAACTCCATATGTGCATAAACTCCATTTTGCTATGGTAGTTACTATTACGCATTTGTTTGTAATATAAGCAGATCTGAGCAATGTATCAGATCTTTTGTTGTTGTTGTTGTTGTTGTTTGTTTTTTGGATTTGGTTTTTTCGAGACAGGATTTCTCTGTGTAGCCCTGGCTGTCTTGGAACTCACTCTGTAGACCAGGCTGGCCTCGAACTCAGAAATCCGCCTGCCTCTGCCTCCCAGAGTGCTGGGATTACAGGCGTGCACCACTACTGCCCGGCGGTATCAGATCTTTAAAACAGTTGTTACATTTGTACTTATCTTATTCTTTCTGTGCACATGTGTGTGTGTGGTAGTCAGGGCGGAACATGTCTCAGGTAACAGAGTACCAGTGTTGAGATCAGGGGACAGTTTGTGGGATCTCATTCTCTCCGTCTACTCTGTAGGTCTCAGGGATCAAAACCAGGTCCCTCAGGCGTACTGCCGAGTGCCTAGCTCAGCCATCATGCTGGCATGAATCTGGGGGCTTTCCTAACCTCCAGGACAATATGAGTCTGGTTGGAAGGACAGAAGATTCTGAACAATCGTGTTGAGTTAGCTTGCTTGGCTGAGACAATTACTTTGACATGGAAGCTCCCTGTTTTGTTAAGCCACAAAAACTTGTTGATAAGCTTTGGATTTGGTTCATAGGCTGAAGCAGAAATGAAAAAGATAGGAAGGAAAAAAAAATCATGTCTAGAATTGTCCCCTGTCCCCACCTTGAAGAACAATTGAGAGAAATCATTGTGGCACAGAAAGGCAATACACCAGAGGTAACCACTAAACATTTTGCTCACTATCCTTCCAAAAAAACTCAAAATGAGATGGAAGATAGGGTGGTTAGGGCTGGTAACCCAGCTGTCTTGTTCCAATGAGACAACAAAAGGTGTCATCTGGTCTGTGTTCATCACTCTTTACCTGGTGCCTAGATGCTGATATTATGTTAATCCCGATCAGCTCCCACTTTTAGGCAAGGATTTTAATAATGGCTACTGTTTATTAGCTTATAGTAACTATGTGGAAAACATTTTAATTTGGAAGTTATTTATCTCAAATCCCCATCCCTATGCTGTAGAGCGAATGGCATTCTTTCCATCTTTTCTGTGGTACAGAGATCCTAGCAGAGGCCTTGTAGGTCCACTTGAGCATTCTGTCATTGAACTGTCTCCCCAGCCTCGACACTTCTACTGTCCTATAAGAAAAAAAAAAAAAAACCCTAGTTATGCAGTGAATGGAAGGAAAGAGGGAAGGTTCTAGTCAGAGTCTTAGAATTTAGCTTTTTATAGTGCGATTTTAATTGTGACTAAATAATTCTTTTTAGTGGGGGGAGTAAATCAACGTTGTTGAGGTTTAAAAACTTGACTTTTATTGATTTAATTGCCAAACCTTAATGGACTGTTAAGAGAAGCATGGAAAATATGTCACTGAGTTAGAAGTCTGAAATTTATTATATTAGTCATCATTGGAATAGATTTTGGAAATCACTTACCTAATTAACCATTATGATTATTACTCAGTTGTTTCTATGGATACAACTGCATCTTATCCCTCAAAATAGACATTCATTTATGTGGTTATTTGTGCAATCTTAGACTGATTGCTCTGACAGGGGCTAGAGTTCCTCCTATTCTTTTAGTAGGCCATTTATTGGTAACACCCAATCCAAAGTTGTAAATACAACTGTTCCTTGGTATATATACCTATGAGGAATTGGATCCAGGAATTCCTGCCATCTGTGGAGCATCCAAAATCTGTGGAAGCTCAAGTTCTCATAAAATGTCAATATTTGCTCATAGCCACAAAATCTTCCAGTGTGCTACAAGATTTGTTTTATTTATTGTGTCTTAATGTGATATTTATTAATAAATATTTATATAATGTGTGTGTGTATGTGTGTGTGTGTATTTGTGGTCTGGGTTGACTGAGGCCACAGAGCTCATGACTATGCTGACTTTCCTCAGGCATTGAGCTTCAGTGTGGTAGCCACAGGGCACAGGGCAGCGATTCTAAACTGCTTGACATTTGAAAACACCTGAGGATAGATGTCCACACAGGAGAAATCAGGTAGCTTTTGGATTATTGTTCCTCAGGTATCTTCAGTGGACAGTCAAGGATATATATTTCTTGAGATCAGCATAAACAAGTGCAAAAGTATAGTGCTCGGAATTCTCTCTCATTGTAGGCACATCAAAATGTGAAAGAGTGATTCTCAAAAAAAAAAAAAAGGAAAGGAAAAAATTTATTAGATTCATGTTTTCATGTTGCGGAGATGAGAGTTTTAACACTGAGATTCAGTCTCAATCACTGTGGGTTTCTTATTAAGCAATCTCTGGATTGAAGCTGTGAAGTATTCTTTAAAAGCTCCGGGCTTAGTCTAAGGCAGAGCCAGGCTTGGGAAGACTGATTGACCTTCCGGGCTGGGGGAGGGGCCACCCAGCTCATTTATGGCTAACCTGCCTCAGTCTCTGTGAGAGAGGGATCCTTTTTTTCACCAAGCATCTTAGCTATAAAATTAAGAAACAAGTAATGAAAAGTTCAGTTTAGATAAGATTTTTCTGGTGGCATGTGATGAGAGAGACTTCCTAAATACATCACAGCAGCCTGAGTTATTGAGTTCTGACACTATTAGTTATTTGACAGAGCGGCATGGTGGTTCTAAGAGGGCTGGAGAGGCCTAGTTTAGTTGATCTATTGGGCTTTGTTTTCTAGCATTTGAAGTCCCACTTCCCTCATAGAAATAAAGGGTTTAAAAAAACAACAGAGCTGGGGAGATGCCCCTATACAAAAGATGCTTGTCTTAGAAGGCTGTGGACCTGTTTGAATCCCAGAACTCACATAAAAAAATTAGAAAACAATAAAAAAATCATATTTGTGATCTCTCAGAGGTGGAGACAGATGGATCTTGGTATTCACTGCCAGCCAGTTTAGCTTCCTTGACAAATTTCAGGCCAATGAGAGACCCTGTCTCAATATAAATAAATAAAATTAAAATTACAGTAAAGGAATAGAATAAGAAACAGTGGACAGTGCCTGAGGAATGGTATCTGAGTTTGTCCCTCTGGACTCCATATGCGCTGGCAAAGACATATCCCCCACATGAATACAAATACTCAAATAAATAAAGAACAAATCAAGATGTTTCATAATAGGCAATAGTGCTGCTGTTAATTATTTAACTGTTAGTAGCTGTCTCTATTTTGAATTTCTTCCTAAGACTTTGGCCAGCAGTCATGTTTCTGCTGTTCATGTGGGTAGCCTGCCTGCTCTTCCCTTTTCCAGATACCAACCCTGCTGAGCTCACAGAGCTGCATCTATCATCATGGGGGAAAAAAGAAACAAACAAACAAAAAAAACTTACCACCACGAAACAAAACAAAAACAAAAACAAAAAAGAAAACAACAACAACAAAAAAAAACAAACCAAAAAAACCCCCTCCTACTCTTTTAATAACTCAGAATTTCCAAAATTAAACCTACAATGCTTATGGTTAAAGATTCCAGTCATGCTTTGTGTATCACAGTGACAAAACAGGTAGAGACTGTCTTTTCTAGTTGCAATCAACTTTTATGGCTACTTCCTGCTCTTTGGGCAGTCTGGTGAGTGGGATAGGGAAGATGCTGTGGCTTGATCTCTTGCTTACATTGTTGATAATCATCCTGGCTGCTTGAGTTCTGGCAGAGTTGCAAATAGCAACAGGGCTGGTCTACTTTTAAAATCCTGCCAGCATTCCTGCAGCCTCAGCTGACACAGAGGAATGCACAGACTCAAGCACAATTCTTAGGAGAGTCTTCAATTGTTGCAGTTTGCTGCAGGAGCAGTCCACATACATCTTTTCAGTAGATTGAATAGTCTACTGCTGTGGAGATTTGGGGGATCATTCTGTTTGTGTCCCCTCAGGATTAGGATGTTTATCTTGCAACTTTGAGTTTGGAAGGAAAGAACTATTTTATACATATACATAAATATATAAGTATATGCTAATAAATATATATGTATATGCTTCAAAAACCTACAAAACCACTAGCTGGATGCAGTCCTCACCCTGGAATCCGTAGCACTTAGTCCTGATTACTCTTGGACTGTCCCTGTCCTATTTAGTGATGCCATTTAGTGATGTCAGTATTTCCAAACAGAGAGAAACTCATTCTTTCATTGAGAATGTGTCCCCCACTTCCATGCCCTCAGGACCAGATGCTGTTAAAGAACTGTCAGAAAGCAAGACATGCTAAAACATGGGAAGTCACCTTGGAAGTGGCCTTGACAGAGTAAAGGGAAAATAGCAGGGAAGCTATTGAATGACAAATTTAGCACGCTTCTTCAACATATACCTTCAACTTTTAAAACTACTTTTGGGGGGGGGCAGGTGGCATAGTGGGAGGGTTATCTCATGCATCTCAGGTTGTCCTCAAATTTGGTGTGTAGTAAAGGATGATCTTGAACCTCCTGCTGCTATCTCCTGAGTGCTGGGATTACAGGTATATGCCACGATGCTCACTTTATGTGGTAGTTGGGATTGAACCCAGGGCTTCACGTATGCTAGGCAAGAACTCGACTCCTAAAATTTTTAATTATTTCAAACAGATATTCTGTCCCATGGTTAAATGGTTTTGATTAGTCCAAAAATATCTTAGCAGACAACCAAAGGACTAGAGCTGGTTTAGTTTTTCACAAAAGTCTCTCCTCTACCAAGGAGGGTATCAGGTTTAAAGAGGAGCACCTGTTTTGCCAGAACCTAAATGAAGCCTTCTAGTTCTTCTCACATATGTCAGTGGACAGCTGTTAGATAAGATATGGCAACAAGTTTAGACACTTGAGAACCATGACATTGAGCTGGAGACCTGGAGGTCCTCTGGCCCTGTCAACCCTCCTTTCGGCCACCTGTCACGGTAGACAACACAGTCATTAAGAGAAAGAATGTCGCCCTGTTGTTTGAGAATAGACCAGCATGTGTTCGGCATTAGTAATGTTTCTTCCAGCTTAAGTAGCACTTATTCCTGATTACTCTTGGACTGTCCCTGTCCTATTTAGTGATGCCATTATTCCCAAGTCTAAAATCAGAGGTCATCTTGATCTTTTATTTACAAAGCCTGGCTAATCCCTCTCTGTTGTGGCTCCTTCTTTTCCCCTCATCTAACGCCATGGCTTTAATACAGGCTTCCATGACCTCACCAGCATTCCCTTGAGGTAGCTGAGGTGCCACTGGAGCATTCTCTTTTCTAGAACCAGGTTATTCTGTGAACCCTCAGCCATGCTCCAGTGCCTCATTATGCTATTCTTCACACTCTGGTTTCCGAATAAAACTCTGGCTGGATCTGTCCCTCAACTCATCAAAACACCTCAAGCATTTCCTCCAGCACAGCACTGTGGATTCGTTTTCACTTCGGGTTTTATGTGTGCTCCTGCTATTTCTTCTGCCTGCAATTGCATCCTTCCTTTTTCCCGGTCACCATTGTTTATTCTTGTAGCAAGCCTCATATCACGCACCATTGCTGAGAGGCCTTCTCTGCCTCAAGGGAGATGGGACACCCCTTGTTTTTACCCTTTGACACCTAAGTCTCTCTTGTCTTATTTATGTGTGGGCCTGCTCATTGCACGAATGAGGTGCACTTATTGGGTTTCCTCTGACCTTCCTGGATATCAGTACTGCATCTTCTTCATCCTTCTACCCTGAATACTTCAAACTATATCTAATGGTAGGTGCTCAAAGCATGCTATAAAGGTTCTAAGATTTGAGAGTACTGGGCGTGTAAATCCTGGAGAGCTTTCAGCTCAGTCCAAAATCTGAACAGCCCCGCTGCAGCATAGTGGTTGATCTATGTGGTGGAGCTCCTTGTAAACTTAAACAATTGAGGGAATAAATCTAAAACATGGTAGCTATCTTCTTTCTGAAATATCTATGCAGGTTGGGCTCCTCGTTGTCTCCATCCTTCCAATCTCTCTCCCCTGCTCTCTGTCTCCATCTCCCAGGACTGTCTCCATCCATTCACAGCAGACCCCGTCATACCTTGACACCCAAGAATCTTGTTTCTCATTATATAGAATTTTGTTAGAATAGTTCTGACCCATTTGCTAAGTATTTAATCTAGCAAATTCTTCCCCCTCAAGTCAACTGAGAAGGACTGAATCAGGGTTACTGTTTTCCATAAAGGCACTCATGCCGCCTGTCAAGCCTGGCTCTGTCACATCCTATGTGTCTAAGAAAGTTACCTAAACTTAAACTCAAAGTTTGGAAAATAATGCTGTCTGTTTTATACAAGAGAAAAATCCTCTGGAATCTCACAGTGCCTGATGAGTGTAAGTCTCAGCATGTCATGGTTAGTCACAGCTGGGGAACAACTGTTAGCAATGCCTGATGCTCTAAGGTCTTGGCCACAGCAGAGGGTAATTGCAGTGATCAGTTTGCACAGTCATGGCTGGCTTGCCTGCTGGAGTCATTCTTCTCTGAATAAGGGAGGCCAAGCCAATGCAAGCACTGCAGGCACAGGTTTCTCAGAGATGTTTTAGCGCTTGAATTAACCACAAGAGCTTAGAAACTATCTTAAAACATGCAAATAAAATGTGATTCATTAGCCATTAACTAATAAATTCTGCATGTTTCAGTGCCGTCATACCCAGACAAGGAGATCATTGAAATAAACCCAAGTATTTCCTATGAAGTTGTTAAAGACTACTTGTTTCTCTTCCAGAAAATAAAGAAACACATCTGAATGTAGTAACTAGGAAATACTTGTTTCTAAGCCACTGCAGCCTGTTCTGTTCATCTCTCATATCTCATTGCAGAGCATCCAAGCTGGCATGGCAATCGGCCACTGTATGAGTTTAGAGACAATGTAATTCTTCTCAGTCTTCCACAGATTTTGCTTTTTGGGCCAGAAGCCCAGTGAATTTGGACACAGCTGTCCCCTCAACTTACGTTGCCAGTTAACGTTTTCATGTCTAGGCTTTTATTTGTCTTCTTTGTTCCAGAAAGTTCTTTGTTTTCTGATTAAATGTTCCACTGTGCTGTACCCACAGATCCATAACCTATTTCAGTGGCTGAGTTGCCAAGGCTGAGATTTAAAGAGACAGTTACTATTGAAAAGAGTTGTGTCTTTTCTCTCTGGATCTAGGTATGCCATACATATAATTTCAGTGCAGCTTGAGGTTTGCCCTCCATTCTAAAACTGGCCATTTCCAGTCTCTTTCTACCTTGGAGAGGTTTCCCCAACTATATCTCTGCCAAGTTGCTCTGGGGTCTTTTCTAAACTTAGATAACTAGGCCCTATTTCTTACTAAGGTACTGACAGCTCACATGATTATTTATATCTGAAATTGATATGGCCAAAATTTGGAAATGGTTGAGACCCTCAGTAATGAAATGCTAATAGATGACTTGGATGGATCCAGAATTATGGCTACAGCAATTTTTACTGGTTTTAATAATAATTTAATAACTGGAGAGAAGAACCTTGCTTGGTTCCTTAATATGTGTCTTAGTTAGGTTTTTACTGCTGTGAACTGACAACATGACCAAGGCAACTCTTATAAGGACAACATTTAATTGGGGCTGGTCTACAGGTTCGGAGATTCATTCCATTCTCATCAAGGCGGAGCATAGTAGCACCCAGGCATGGTATAGAAGGAGCTGGGAGTTCTACATCATCATCTGAAAGCTGATAGAAGACTGGCATCCAGGCAGCTAGAACAAGGGTCTTAAAGCCCACAGCCACAGTGACACATTTCCTCCAACAAGGCCACACCTACTCCAACAACCCTGCACCTCCAAATAGTGCCAATCCCTGGGCCAAGCATATTCAAACCACCACAATGTGCAATGTCTTGATATGATTCTTGTGAAGAACTCCTCAGAGCCAGTGCTCAGATTGCAAGCTAAGTCAGGAAAGTACAAGAGAGATAAAACCTAAGTGGGATAATGGTTAGAGGTGTGTTTACTCACAGGCTCACTAAGGAGTGACATGGGAACCCAAGAGCCTCCACTAACTTAAGGCTGCTGAGTGTTAGGGTGGCCTAGATATCACTGTGTAGAAGCAGTTATCACCTTTATTTCTTGTCCTGGTGAAATGACATCTCTTACATTTGCCTCCTTTTTGTGTCTCAGTTTTTCTTAGCTGTAAGGTTTGGGGTACAGGATAGATGTATCTCCCCTCTTCTATTGTGATTTTTCCTAAACACAGGGCTGGTGATAAACAAAATGGTACTCTACAGAGCAGAGATAAGGCCTGTAATGTTTGAGTCACACTACAGGTTGCTACACCAATATTTATCCAATGCCAAGGAGCCCAATTGCAGCTTGGCCCCAGAGGTAGGAAGGGTGGTCTGAGATCTCTGCTGGGACATACAAATAGCCTTAGGCAGATTCTTAGGTCTTGTTACCATCTTGTCTCTATCTTCTTTATATTCATGACTAAGCCAAGAACAGCTCTGTGTATCTGGTAGACCTCTTTCTGTGATCATAGAAATGTCCATTCTTTGCTGTGACTGGAGCATTCTTTGGCATGCTCTAAGATGGACAAACACAAGAGATATATCCATGCATGCCACACTCCAGCCTTTGGTATGACTATTCCCTGGGGAATAGTGGAAAGACAAGGAACTCAAAAGGCATGGCATTTAATATGTCACAGCACACAAAGGAGATGAAGAAGATACTTCATCATATATATTAGCATATATAAATTAATATTTATATTATGATTATTATAATTAATTGTTATATAATTAATATTAATATATTTATACATTAATATAACCTATCCACTCCTGTGGTTTTGCAAACCTTAAAGTTTGCAATTAGAAGTATATTTTGATGTATTTAATTTTAATTCATTTACATTTCCATACATGACTACTGAGTACCAAACAGTCCCACACAGGGCTGGAATGCTACTTTATGGCTTGTCGAGGACTGAGACCAATCGTTGTCTGTTGTGTTGAACTTGGACATGACTATTTTTTAACGTAATTCTTAAAAGGTTTATTTTTTTACTATACATTTTTCAAATGTCTAAAATGATTTATTCTCAATAAAATTCCACATTTTCAATTCATACAATAGTACAACTAAAATGTTTTCCAAATTCTGAGTATAAATAGTTATTTCAGTGTTTCAAGGATTCTAAGACTAGAGCAAAAAAAAAATCAGTAATATAGGATGTTTTTACTATTTCTAGAAACATACACCATTGATTTCTGCTTTCTACTTACTTACTACATATTTTTCTGGTGACCGTAAGAAACTGGTTAATTTGTTAACATTTACACTTTCTCTATGCTGACAGAAAGGAAGCACGTAGTTCTCTGCATTGGGAATCAGAGGTAGAATTGTTCTAATACCTTGGAAAAGTAATTTAATAATGTAATGCTTCTTTAAAATTTTCTCATATTAAAATAAAGATTTGCTCAACCTTAAATGTCCTTCAGATGTAAGCTAATGATATTTGATATGAAGTATTTATAAGTTTTTCCCATGTTTTAAACTCTGTGCAATTACCTTTGACTATGGTTATTCAGATAAAAACCTTCATTTTTAATTTATGGAATATATGTACATATATATGTGTACACACACACACACACACACACTCACACACACTCACACACACACACACATGCCTTCAACCAACCATGTAATTAAGTATTACCTAGAATAGCTGTAAGCTTACTAAAAATACTCAGGATTTAAATTTTTCTTTTAAAATTTTATTGTGTGATTGTGTGACGTGAGTTGGGGCTGCAAATGCCTCAGTAAATGTATAGCAGTCAGAAGACAACTTTGTGGAATTCGTTCTTCCATCTATACATGGGTTCTAATTTCAAACTTAGGTTGTCAGGCTCGGCCTGCAAATGCCTTTACCCACTCAGCCATCTCACTGGCATAATATTTAGCACTTTAGTCTACATCAGGACTACTGCATGTAGACTAACAGTTGTGAAATAGAATTTATTAAGAGTCCATTTCTTCAGAAAAACAAATACCCATGTTTTTCTCATTTGTGCGTCCTCCACATTATAGATACTTAAAAATCATGCCTGCACCTATGATCTGAATGTAAAAGCAAACCCATCTGACAACAAAGGGGACTAATGGGGGTGGGAGGGTCAAGGGCAAGTGTCAACATGAGGGAGAGGGGCTAAGGGAGGGTAGTGAAAAATGAGGATGAATATGCTTCTAGTATATCATAGAACTGCATGAAATGGCCTTATATAAACCTGTATAAGTAAAAATAAATTCATTATTTTATAAGAGTGATATTTACATTATGGAGCAGTGTGGTAAACTGGTTAAATCAAGCCATATATGTTAAAACAGGAGAACATTTGAAGAATTATCTTTCACTATGGTGGCTTAATAATATATTTACTTCCTAGGATATTTGAGCTCTGGTCCTCTCTTCAGGACTCATTGTGAGGTATGAAAACTACATGTAACCTATGTAGCAACTCTTAGATGAGGAATGAAGCAACTTTAGAGCCCTGTTGAGAGTTCCTTAAATTATCAAGTGATTGATTACGTGGGGCTTTCATCCCTCACATGAGTGCTTTGCAGATAAGAGATGTATATTAATGTTTTCATTCTCTCTGAAATCCATGTTTCCTGAGTCCAACCATCTGGAAGTGTAACACACACACACACACACAAAGACTAAAATTGAATTCACACTATATCCAGACGCCCAGAGAAATACAGCATATCTACTGTTCGGAGGTTGATCTGTGTTTCTCTGGTCTTTGCTTTGCTGGGAATAAGACATACATTAGGCAGCAATTGGTGTTAATAAATTTTGGTATTTAGCATCCCAAAATATGTATCATCTCATTGTTTTGTGCATCAGAAATCTGGCTTCTCTGGGTTTTTTTTGACTCCTCAGTGTTCTTACCAGGCCACAGTCAGTGTATGGTTGGTCCTGTAGTGACCAGTGATCAGAGATTGCTCAAAAGTGAA
This sequence comes from Apodemus sylvaticus, assembly GCF_947179515.1. Taxonomy (NCBI): domain Eukaryota; kingdom Metazoa; phylum Chordata; class Mammalia; order Rodentia; family Muridae; genus Apodemus; species Apodemus sylvaticus. The sequence goes on from NC_067475.1 coordinate 147,656,004, forward strand.
AAGAGTGAGGCATTTCCTAATATTCGGAGCTCCTGGTGCTTAAAAAAAGAGATGAGTGTGCTGGCAAGTGTTAGCTGTCTTGTCTGGCCTGTATATAAATCCTAGAGAGGTACGGCCCGCCCTTAAGGTCGTCCATATTATGATGTAGGATTTGGTTATTCTTGAATTGTTGGACTGTAGATGTCATCTGTTCTCTGGCTTCTCAGTATGTTTTCTGTATTCCAGCCAGTAGGTCTAGCTTACACTCAAGTGGAATAGATTGGAAGAGGGCAAGAACCTTAGAATAGAAGACTACTGAGAGTCATCTTTGTGCTGCCAGTCACTGAGAAATAAAACAAAATGTATTCCAGTTTGGCAAATATTGACTTCACCTGTACATGGGATGTAAAACAATTGAACTCACAGAAGCAAAGACAAAAATGGTGGTGCTCAGAGAGAGAGGATGGGTAGAAGGGAAGAGGCAAGGTGACAGATAAAGTATTCTGGTTCAGTGATGTCAGTCCGTCTTGGAGATCTGTTAGAAAGCAGCATCATACATGCACAATGGTATTAAAATTGATTTTTATAATCTATATTAATTTTTAGTATGACCAGCAGCCCTCTGATAGTCAAGGTAGAGTCGTATGGATTATTTAATCATCTCTTGCACAATTACTGTGGAATGATCCCTAATCTATATTTCTATTCACTAGACAGTTAATTCTCAACTGTGTTCCCCCAAATACTTGTGGTTTGAATCTCATCCAGTTACTTCTGCTCCACCAGTCTGTTCTTGGGGGGCAGGAGGCATTTCACTTGGGCATGTGCTCCTCATTGTGGCTAATGGAGACCTCCTGATCTTTCTGTCTTCCCCCTTCTTCACTCTCCTTTTCCTTTCTCTTCTTCTCCTCTCTTCTTGTGGTCCCTACTTGTGACCCCCTCCTCCGCAGTCTGGTAACTAAAATTCTGTCTCTTCTATTCTCACCAATAATTGGCTGTAGCCATCTTTATTTAACCAATAGTTTCAAATTGAGTAGCCAAGTTTACATAGCATCAGTTGGTGTACATGAGAATCTGCTCCTTAGGGGCAACCAGATTTTGGGGGCAAGCCAGTATTTAGCATTTGAATACACAGCAGCACGACCCTTCCCCGCCTCCCGCTGCTGCCCCAGCAATGGTACTGCATAACCTTGTGAAGAAGGTGAAGCTTCTTACTACACACACCAGCAAAGGAAGTGGGAGGAAACACTGGATGACAACAGATATGTTTATGGCCTGGAGGGGAGTGATGTCTTCATGAGTATATATATTCATACTCAAATTCCTTCAACTGCATACATCAAATGTGGATAGCTTTTTATAGTTCTTCTATTTAAACAACCACTGCAACAACAAAGAATCCCAGATATCCTATTCCTTTTCTGTAATGGCTCCTCCTTGCATGTCAGAAGAAAGCTCAACTGGACTCATGACAGTGGAGAGTCCTCAGACATGTGTTGACTTGGGACCTTTCTTCTTTACCATGAGGCCATTGGGCCTGCTCTCTGCTCAATATCTGACACTGGCATCTGGTAAACCTATTCTCTGTACTCTCTTCACTCCGCTGAATGGACATGATGTGGGGCTTTTCCTGTGGGGGGAGGGTGGTGGTGTAAACAAACATCAGTACTCCAGATAGGGTACTGATGACAGATGAAGGAAACCGTTCTACACAAGCCAGCTTGGTGAACCCAAGAGTTTATCTGATGTTACTTAGAGGAGCTGGGTGACTCAAAGATAGATGTATCTTTCCAAAACCCTCCTCAGCATGGGAGATGCAACTCAAAAAAGCTGTGCCCCTTGAACTCCCTGTCCTTTCTTCAGGCAGCTTCAGGGAAAGTCTTCTTCTCCTTTGCAGTTGCTTACATTTAAATAACCCTGGGGAGGGACCTCAGTATTCTTGTAAGGTTCTGAATTGCCAGAGTCTTGCAAGTTTTTTTTTTAAATTTTAATTTAATTTTATTTATTTAGTTTTATTATATTTTATTATATTCTACACAATATATATATTTTATACCAATCATAAAAATGATGGTTTTTTGCTTGTGCTTTCCTGTAATTCTTTGGGATTTTTGTGTTTCTTCTTTAAGGGCTTCTACCTGTTGAGCCATCTTCTCCTATATTTCTTTAAGGGAGTTATTTATGCCAGTCTTTAAGTCTTCTATAAGCATCGTGAGATGTGATTTATATCCAAATTTTGCTTTTCTGGCATGTTAGGGTATCCAGAACTTGATGTGGTGGCAGAACTGGGTTCTGATATTGTCAAGTAGCTTTGATTTCTGTTGGTAGGGTTCTTGTGCTTGTTTTTCGCCATCTGGTTGTCTTTGGTGTTAGTTGGTCTTGCTGTCTCTGACTGGAGCTTGTCCTTCCTGTGGGTTTGTAAGCTTTTGTCTGTACTCCTGGAAGACCAACTCTCTTCTGGCAGGGTCTGTGCACAGAAGGCTGTGGAGCTGTCTGGCTTCCTGGTACTGGCTGTGGTGATTTTTAAAAACATTCATCTCAGAAAAAGAGTAACTTATACGGTCATCTTCTTCAAAATTGATACAATAATTATAAATATCAAGCAAAACATCAAGTCTCACTCTTTGTCGTTCTCTTAGAAGCCACCTCTCAAATTAATTGTCTACATTTCCTTTGGCTGTATAATTTTGAAATATGTTCTGAAATCCATAGCATAGTGTCAAAACATCAAATAAACAATCCTACTTATAGAGAGGCTGAGATAGGAGAAGTATGATTTCAAGACCATTATGTGCTACATACAGCAAGACACTGTCACATACAAACAAGCAGAAAGTGTATATGGATTGTGTAATAATGGACATATTTCTCCAGTTACCAAATTAGAGAGATCACTGGGTGACAGCCAACAAATTTCTAATTCCTCATATTCTTGCATTGTAATTGATTATGATATCTTGGTAATATTAATTTTCATATTAAGAGATATCAAGGAAAAGTGATTGTTACTTCCTGTTATTTTTGTTGTTAGAGGTGGAATTATGTTTGTGTGGGTTTGTTGAAAGATTTCTTTCTTGCTGTTTCTAGGGTGTAGTTTCCCTCCTTGTGTTGGCATTTTCCATCTACTATCCTTTATAGGGCTGGATTCGTGGAAAGATATTGTGTAAATTTGTTTTTGTTATGGGATATCTTGTTTTCTCTCTCTATGATAATTGAGAGTTTTTCTGGGTATAGTAGTCTGGGCTGGCATTTGTGTTCTCTTAGGGTCTATATGAGATCTGCCTGGGATCTTCTAGCTTTCATAGGCTCTGGTGAGAAGCCTTGTGTAATTTTGATAAGTCTGCCTTTATATGTTACTATACCTTTTCCCTTTACTGCTTTTAATATTCTTTCTTTGTTTAGTGCATTTGTTGTTTTGATTATTATGTGATGGGAGAAATTTCTTTTCTGGTCCAGTCTATTCGGAATTCTGTAGGCTTCTTGCATGTTCATGGGCATTTCTTTCTTTAGGTTAGGGAATTTTCTTCTATAATTTTGATGAAGATATTTATTGGCCCTTTAATTTGAGACTCTTTACTCTCATCTATACATATTATCCTTAGGTTTTCATCTTCTCATTGTGTCTTGGATTTCTCCACCTACATTATCAGATATAGCTGTCTCCTCATACCATATGCAAAATGCCAGATGTTTCTGGTCCTCGAGGATCACAGCCATTTGGGGGGCTAAATTTGAGTCTTCTGTCTGCATGGATGTGTGGTGACTTCAGATTCAGTGTCTATGGCAGTTTATGAATCTTTGGGAATGACAAAAATGCTTCTCTGTGTTTGCTTTTTTTAATATCCGCATGAGCTCTGTGCTACAACTGCGGGCCTCTTTGGAGGCGTTTTCATTTTCTTGTGTGTGTGTGTGTGTGTGTGTGTGTGTACACTTGTAAAAATCAGATTTATGATTCAAAGTTGGTCAGTGGGCTTTTATTCCTTGTAGCAATAAGCCTTTTGGGCAAGCTGGGATATTGAGGTTATCAATGGACATGATTTAGGGCTGAAGTGAAAAGATATTTATTCAAAGTGCCAGCAATGGCATCCTTATTTATCTTGGCTTTTATAGTATTTATTCTATACCTTTGTTTGAGTGTTCACAGAAATAATTTTTTTGGGATGAAAATGGGATAGAAATAGAAAAATCTAAATTTGTTTTGTTTTATACTTGGTAAAGCAGTTAGTTTATTAGGCTCACAGAGCATTGGTAAGGGGTTACTTAGAGAAATGTGGGTGACCCATAAGCAGCTACATCCCGGCAAAATCCCAGCCTATGGTGTTTGATGGTCATGGAAGTTTTATCATGGAGTCTTTTGGAATGGGAGCAACTTTCAAAACTGTTTTCTGGTTTACCTATCAAGAATCTATTATTTTCTTGCTAAACAGATAGCACTCAGGACTAAAGTAGGTTATTCTACATGTTAAGGAAGGTGAGAAATTATCCGTATTTTGGGATCAGGAGAAGGAAACTTAAAAGGGACCAAAGCCAGCTAGTCAGGGAACATAGGGAATGAGCAGAGAAAGTGTTAAGTGGGAACTAAGGGGTTAAATGACTCTCCAGGCCCCATTTAGCAGCTGCACTGGGGTGGGAGGTGGTGTTGTTATGGCAACACAGGAAGCATCAGGTTAAGGCAACAAGGAAGCTTTTCTTATAAGGCCACAGTGGAAATAGCTGTTTACACACACACACACACACACACACACAAAGCTTGAGGCTGTACAACACTTCTCTTTGCCATGGCACAGGATATAAGACTAAGGTCTATTTATGGCATCAGGCTGGCAGGGGCAAGGGCTTACAATGCTTATTTGAAGGAAGCAGTCTCCTAATAAATGGAGCTGGTAGATAATTGAAATTAAAAGTGAAATTGGTAATTCCAGAGGGAACGACAATATTAAATAGTTAGTTGGCCTTAAAAGGCTAGACACAGGAGAGTGGCTCTTCAGTCAGGACTGAGGAGAGAGTGAAGGCAGATCCAGGTCTAAGAGACAGAGGGAGGAGTTATACAGTAAAGGCTCTTTGCAACTTGCTGGACCTCCATTATTGGCATGCAAACTGCACCTGTGGTTTTTATATCTGGGGTTGGACTCATTTGTGGAATATATTTCTTTTTTCTTATGAAGTGTGCTGTGGAAGACTTCTGATATTTTCACAATATTTGTTTTAGTAGGAAAGATGCAAATAGTGAGGTTGGATGCCAAAAGTTAGAGAAGCAGGGCAGCAAGAGAGATCTGACAGAAGTGAAGCAGATGAACTCTTGGCTGAATGAGGATTTACAAATGTTAGGGGGAAAGGGAAAAGGACCTAAAAGTGGGGAAAGGGATGGTTTGGTGGTGGTGGGAAAGATGTGAATCAGTGGGTACAGTCCTCTTTTTTTGTTCAATATCAGAGACGCTGTGAAAAGCCAGCTGCAGTGATATACATCTATAATCCCAACACGTTTATGGTGAGAAGGGGAGAGGATAGCCTGGATAATAGGCAAGATAGCTTAGAGCATGCAGGAGAGAACCTTGCTGACACAGAGAGACCTCAGCAAGGTGGAAGGCAAAAACTGAACAGTCGTCCTCTGACACGCACTGTGGCATATGCATGCTCTCAGTCACACACATATCAAATCAATACATGATGATGATCATAATCATGATGTCAGTGATCAGGGAAAAGAGGAAATGCAGGCTAATAAGCTTGACTGTTAATAGGTTTGAGTGTCTATATGATGCTATATAGATAGATGTGAGAAGTAAGGACTCAGCTGACCCTTAGGTAGTGCCCCTTCAGGACCCGGGAATAACTGGACCTGCTGGGCTTCCCACACTCTGCGGTGAAGAAAGTAAAGTAAATTTGAGTGAAGACACAGGAAGACTGAGGCAAACTTAAGAAGAGCCAATTAGTGCCTGTTAGCACCTAGCTTCAAGGACCAGAGTGCAAATCTTTTACTAGCAACAGCAGAACAAACCCTCTCTGTGCAACTCAGGCAGAAGGGGAGGATTCTTCTTATGCTAAGCTGAACATTCTGCTTCTCTGATGTCCTGAGGGATGGATGTAGTTTCAGTAGGAAAGAGACTTTCTCAAGGCTTCCTGATCAGAGTAAGCACAAGGTGCTTGCTTCCCTGAGAGCAGCCACTCTAGAGCAGTCTCGATTGGAAGAGGAAGCCACTGGGGAACCACCTTGTGATTCACTGTAGGAGCTCATGAGCTGCTAGCTACTTCATAGACACTGGATACAATGACATGCGACTTTTCAAGAGAGAGGGCTGCCTGAGTATGTGGGGACAAGTTGATGTTACTTCTCTTATCTATATTAACATGCCTTTTCTATACCAGTTTTAGAAGCATGCCATTGCCCCATTTCAAATGATTAAGAAAACAACCTTTTCAAAATGTTCCTATGACAAGATAAAAGGTGTTGGAGACAGAATGTAGATCTGTGCGCTTCTCTTCCAGAACTTGCTCACTTTCCCACAATACTATTGGGGCTCCCTTGTGCTCTTAATTCCAACACAATCTAGAAGCAGATTGGGTTATAGGAAATGCTGTCACCCTTTAATATAGTTCCTCATACCACAATGATTCCAACTATCAATTTTTTTGTTGCTTTTTCATAACTGAAATTTTCCTACTGTTATGAATGGTACTATAAATATCTGATATGCAGGACATCTGATATGTGTGACCCCTGTGAAAAAGTCATTCAACACCAAAAAGGGGTTGTGACCCACAGGTTGAAACCACTGTATAAGAAGAAAAAAGTATAAGCATTGACTGTTGTGTGAGAATTCAATACAAATGCTGTCTGTGGGATGGCTCAGGCTTGTAATCCCACCACTCAGGCTGCTTGAGGCTTAAGGATTTTTGGAAGTTCCAGACAGCTAAGTCTATACACAATTCCATGGTTAGCCAGAGCTACATAGTGATAGCCTGTTCCAGATAGATAGATAGATAGATAGATAGATAGATAGATAAATAGGAAGGTCGGTAGGTAGTAGGTAGGTAGATAGATAGATAAATTGATAGACAGAACTTCCATATTTCTTGTTCAGTGTTGCATTCTGTAGCTATTGCAAACTGGGTTCCTGGAACAGAAGCTGAGGAATAGATGGGGGAAGCAGCAAAAAGAATGAGGGCCAGGGTCATAGTTTACTGATTGAGGCCCCGACTTTAATCGAGGTCAGACCATTTAACAGTTTGTCAAAAGGACAAAACGGCAACCAACAAATTGGGAAAAGATCTTCACCAACCCTACATCTGATAGAGGGCTAATATCCAATATATACAAAGAACTCAAGAAGTTAGACCCCAGGGAACCAAATAACCCTATTAAAAATGGGGTACAGATCTAAACAAAGAATTTTTACCTAAAAAAATTTGGATGGCCGAGAAGCACCTTAAGAAATGCCCAACATCATTAGTCATTAGGGAAATGCAAATCAAAACAACCCTGTGATTTTACCTCACACCAGTTAGAATGGCTAAGGTTAAAAACTCAGGAGACAGCAGGTGTTGGCAAGGATGTGGAGAAAGAGGAACAATCCTCCACTGCTGGTGGGATTGTAAGATGGTACAACCACTATAGAAATCAATCTGGCGGTTCCTAAGAAAACTGAACATGACATTTCCGGAGGACCCTGCTATACCTCTCCTGGGCATATACCCAGAGGATTCCCCAGCATGCAATAAGGATACATGCTCCACTATGTTCATAGCAGCCTTATTTATAATAGCCAGAAGCTGGAAAGAACCCAAATGTCCCTTAATGGAGGAATGGATACAGAAAATGTGGTATATATACACAATGGAGTACTATTCAGCAATTAAAAACAATGAATTCATGAATTTTTTAGGCAAATGATTGGAGCTGGAAAATATCATCCCAAGCGAGGTAACGCAATCACAAAAGAATACACATGGAATGCAATCATTGATAAGTGGATATTAATTAGCCCTGAAACTCTGAATACTGAAGATACAATTAGCATATCAAATGATTCCCATGAAGAAGCAAGAAGAGGGTCCTAATCTTGGAAAGGCTTGATCCAGCTTTGTAGGGAAGTACCAGGACAGAGAAAGGGGAGGGGGAAAGATAGGAGAATGGATGGAGAGAAGAGGACTTATGGGACATATGGGGAAGGGGGAACTGGGAAAGGGGAAAGCTTTTGGAATATAAACAAAGAATATAGAAAATTAAAAAAATATAAAAAAAAACAGCTTGGGCAAGCCCCTCCCCCTGGAACTCAGTCCTGGCTGGGTTCCGGGGAAGTTGTCTGGTGGTTCTTGGCTCCACTGATCAGGCAGCTGGGTGGGCCACCTGCTTAATTCAGGAATTTGTAGACCTGGAGGAACAATGGACTTCACCTTTACTCTGAGCACACCACCCTAGGTAGAGCAGGATCCTGAATAGCATAGGAATCCCTGCTCAACAAAGTCTGGGAGAGGAAGTTCACCTTGATCAATGTGGAGTTCCTACCAAGTGGCATGACAGCCCAATATGGCTCTGTACAGTTCAGATCTTACTTTGATCAGCTACCATCCTGTGGAAGCTTAAGCTAACAACCATGAACAGGCCAATGTGGAGTGTTTCTCAGAAACACTGTCTGATGGCTACAAGCTTGCAGACGAGACAGCCCTCAGCTTTTAAGTCTTTTATGTCAAGCTCCAGAGACAGCTATGTCCTGATGTCCAGTTCAAACAACTCCACTGAATCAGTGAGCATGGCCCATGGCCCATACCATTTCACACTGCAGAACCTGGGTGTGTTTTGGTTTGTACACACTGTAATTGCAATAGACTTCCAGGAGAGAGAGAGAGAGAGAGAGAGAGAGAGAGAGAGAGAGAGAGAGAGAGAGAGAAGGAGCAGGAGGAGGAGGAGGCAAAGGTAGCAAAGGCATTTTCGCAATTCATTTTTTGGTTTATTAATTCACTGGGCATTTCTAGGCAAGTCCTCAATCAGGAGTCAGTGCCACATCTATAAACTTAGTAGCAGATTGTCAGGAATATACAAACTTCAGAAGGACAATCATGCTGTGCTGACAGAACAAACACAAGCGCCTGTTCTTTTCAGCTTCTAACAATGGAAATATTTATTTTAATAACAAAGATTTTGGATAAGTGCTCTTGGCTAACTTCTTCCTGCTTAGGAGTGAGGAAACTTTAGCAGGTAGCCCAGAGGTGATCAATACTAACTCCTGTGTCACAGGTGACCATAGCAACAAACCCCAAGGGTTTTCCATATTCTTACTATCAAGTGGAGTTTCCAAAGTATTTATATGGGCTTGACATGGACATATTTCAGGCATAGGTATCACCATTAGATGTGTGCTTTCTTTCACTTCCATATGTTGAAATATATGATGTCACATCCCAAAGAGAAAGTGTACAAGGAGAAAGAAGTGGGCACCAAGAAACTGCTGACACGGTTTGGCATCTGTGTGAGTGTGTTAAGAAACAAAATTCTAGCATAGGATCCTAAAAAGATTTGGTAATTAGGTAATGCCCAGATCCTACATGAGTACTTGGCAACTGATGCCATTCTTCAATTAGAAGTGAGCACTATGGGAAGGCTGGGCAGGCAAAGAATGGAATAATGTCAAGAGTGGGAGACTGGAGACTCCTAACTGAACAGACATGAACTGTAACATTCCTTCCAAGCAATAGCAGTTCTCAGAAAACTGGCACTTGTACATCATACCCCAACCCAGTTCCTACCTGATGTAAAGAAAAGGAATCCAATGCCACCTACTCATCAAATAAATTTGCTTCCCGAGAACCCTGACCTGAGGGAACCTGAATCATGTAGACTATCCAATAGGCATTCTTGACTTTGGCTTCAAAGATAAATGTCGAGAAAAAGAGTTATTTCTTTTATTTTCCTTTTTATTATGCTAGATCAGGAGCATGCCTGCCCTTTGGTTAGAAAGAGACACAATATCTACATTTCAAGGCTATTTGTCATATAAATATCCTTGCAAACATAGTTTAGAGCAGAAGGCTAGCAGTATCTCTGCTTATACAATGTACAGAGGTATTGAAAAATGAATAGAAAATTGTCTCATAATAATAAGGCCCAGTATTACAGGTTTCAAAGAAGTAGCCAAACACTGATTATAGTCTGGTTAATGATCATGAGTCCGTGACATAGGTACCCATTAGAAAAGCAATGAATGTGCATCATAGTTTAGACTGACACATTTCCTCATTACTATGTGTCAGTGTAGCCCCCATCTCCAACATAGGAAAATCAGCTTTAAAAAAAACAAACACTCAATATCCCTTAAGTGAAACTGGTCACATCACTCAGTTGGGAATCTGGTAGCTACTATTGAAATCACTCTGGCTAGTATCATTTAAGAAAACCCTGAAGTAGGGTCAGCATTTCTTCATTAGTTGGTAAATAGCAAATGTTATGAATGACATAGATAGATTAGTAGTGGCAAATGCAGAGAATAATAGGAAAATCTGATTTTCTGTGACCAATTTAGAAGAAAAGGGGGGATTAGAAAAGGCAATCCATATCCACCTGATTTCATCTCTAACTTTTCTCTATACTTCCACTCTTCTACTCCAACTAGCACTTGCTATAAAGGGAAAACAGACGAAATGATCCCTGGCTCAGGAAGATGGAAGATAGCTTATTTTCATAAGCTCTTGCTCAGAAAAAAAAAACCCTAAATATCATTGTGATAAGTTTGTACTTAAGTAGCATGTATGGTGCTGAGCTCTAATTATAGCATCTGTGTGGCTCAGAAATTATATACTACTAAAGCATTTGCATGTAAATTGACCTCTGGCTAGTAAGTTCCTAGGGACCTCTAGCAAAGCAAATTCAAGTCTGGAGAGCCACATCAAAAGTCAGATTTCTTGTTTAGACATAGTTTCTTGGGGGTGATTCCAATCTTCCTTATCTGTAGTCTAGTCCACTAGCAAAATACAAGGCATAAATCAACAGCAGCAGCTTGATACAGATACAAATAAAATCCTGAGGCTTTGCCAATCAGCATGAGGCCACTGAAGCAGCAAGAAGCAGCCAGAACACCACTAGAAGTTCTTTGGTGCATTTGTCTCAACAAAGTTGTGACAAGCAAAGGTTAGAGAAGAAAGCAAGGTGAATGAATGCCAGAGTGTCATCAGGAAATACCAGTGTCAGTTCAGCTCAACAAAGACCAGTAAGGAGAACCAATGCTAGAACATTGTCCATTGTCTGTTGGGTTATATTTATACTCTTTCCAAACAGCATGTGACCATTCAAGCGTCTGCTCAGCAAAACATCACATGTCCTTTCACCAGGCACTTTCCAGAAATACACCATGTGTCTGTTCTCAGCAAAACATCCTCTCACATGTCTGCTTCAGCAAAAGACCCTCTCATAAGAAAGCTCTCCTGACCCTCAGGACCTAGTAATTCGGGAAGCCAAGGGGAACCCAATCATGAAAGAGAGAAACGGGCAGGAAAGAAGAGCGAGGCCAAGCAAACGGGGAGTTCTTTGTCAAGGACTCTTTAATGAAACGCAAAACACCTGGTTTTGAACCCATCCTAAGAGGAAGTAGGGAGGGGCTGAGGGGAAAGCTAAAGGCACAGAAAGAGAAAAGGTCATGGGGCAGAAGTTGACTGTGGCTTCCAGCAGCGTTTCTGGAATGCTGGTTCTGCCTAGACAACCCCAGGATGAGAGCCAGTTGATCAGCCTTGTGTGAAGAAGGGGCGGGGGGGGGGGGGGTGTGGTTCAGCTGTAAACCGCAGTGAACTTTCAAGGTGAGGGCTGCTGAAAGTCTGGTTTTCTAGGGTTTGGTCTCCAACAGAAAGCTTCCAGAAAAACAACACATAACCCAACTGGGTTTCCAAAAAACCAGAAAATTTCACTTCATACCTCTCTTATAGGTCAGCATAGGTTAGATCTGAAGTTATTGAAAACTAAGCTGATGACATTGGAAGTCTTGTCATCCTTGCAAGAAGCAATCCTTGCTAATAAGTTCTGGGACCACTTCCCATAAGAATTCCTTAGGAATGAGGTACAAGATACATTTCAATAGCAGAGCATTAGCCATAAGCATAAGCAAAAGAGATGAATACTTTTTACATGAGAAATACTCCTGACTACTCCAAGGTGATCCAGAATTTGGGAGTTTTCAAAGAATGGGAATTGAGTGGTCCATTATGTTTTATATGAAGACAAAACATTTGAAAATGATGCATGAATAGGAATTCTATGCAGAATAGGAGGATAATACAAAAAAAGAACTAGTAGGGAAAATTCAATTATTAGTAACAGAAAATTTCCATAGAAGGGTTTAGTAGCAGAATGCCCACTTTTAAAAAATGAGAAAACTCTACAATAGATCAGTAATAATTATACAATCTAAACAAGAGATAAATAAATAGACCAAGCCTTTGATTGCTAGGGACAATTGTGAGATTTATAACATGTTTTCTGTTTAACATCTATAAGGAGAGGAAAGAAAAGAGAATGTCTTTGTGACATTAATAATAGAACACCCTGAACTTAGTGAAAGAGAAAATGGTGTAGTTTCAAGAAGTTCAATAGGGTCTGGAAAGACAGGTCATTGGCTAATAGACAACCTCTAGATGCTTTCACAGAAGACCCAAGTTGGGTTCCCAGGACCTACATGGTGGCCCACAAACATCTGTAGCTATATTTCTAGGGGATGCAATACTTTCTTTTTTTTTTAATATTTTTATTTTCTATATTCTTTGTTTACATTCTAAGTGATTTCCCCTTTCCCGGATCCCCCCTCCCCATATGTCCCATAAACCTTCTTCTCTCCATCCCTTCTCCAATCACCTCCCTCCTTTTTCTCTGTCCTTATATTCCCTTCCAATGTTAGATCAATGCAATACTTTCTTAAGGCCCTATAGGTATATGGTGCACATAAACTCATGGAAATGCATGTACACAGAAATAAAGAAACAAATCTTACTGTCTTAAAAAAAAGTTCATTAAAATACAACAATGAAGTAAAATCCGAGCTGGAACATGTCATAGTCAGACTGAGAAACAACAGTGAAAAAGACGGCACTTGACAGTGGTAAGGAAAATAAAAACTAAATAAGATTTCTCTGCTGAGGTTATTAAAGTCAGATGAGAGAAATATATGTTTAAAGTACAATCACGAGAAATATGTCAATATTTAGGAAAGAGGGCAAAGTAACAAGAATTTATAATAGCAGACCTGCTCAAGGAAGTTATTTGGGTTAAAGGGAAATGATCTTATTGGAAAAACCATAATAGGGCACCAGAACTTAGTAGACTCCCAAACCTTAGTACAACTGACTTCATGATAAAGTGCCATTCAGACTGTAAAACTCACCAAGTAGAGAGCACCACATGCCAAAACTAAAACAAAGGCCTAATCCCTCAAAATCCATATAATTCTGGAAAGGTCTCAAAATACACTAACTTTCCTTTTTATCTTTTGTAGTACTGCTTTCAACTAACTGTTCTTGTTAACTAAAGTATGTCAACCCAGAACATGGTTTTTGTACTCAAAATCTCACCCCGAGAAAGACTCAGTGTGGGACCCCACACCTCCTGTAGTTGCTGGCTAATAAAGGCTTTCTATTGACTTAAACCCATGTTCAAACAGCCTTCTCTGCTGAATACACCACAACAAAACCAGCTCTCCATAACTGAAGGAAGAACATAAATGGTAAACATTTGGGTAAGTATAAAAAGCTTTTTCCTTATAAAGTCTTTAAATTATATGGTATAGTAGATTAAAAATAAGAACTATGATAGAATTTCAGTGTGTATAGAAGTAAAATATGGTAGGTGTAGCTTAGAGAAAAAAGGAATATGCGTAGTTAAAAGAGCTCTCTATTTTCCTTGTACTGGTAAAATATTGGTTTTTTTTTTTATAGATCATAAAAATAGAAGTGTTTTATTGTTCCCAAAACAACCATGAAAAAAATGCATATAAGTATAAGCAAAACACTGCAACAAAAACCTAAATAGAGTATTTCAAAATCATTTAAAACGACAAAATACTACGGTATTGAAAAATGCAACTGAGATGAAAGGTGAGGGGTATAGTTTCAGCAACTAGAGAAAAATAAAGTGAAAACTATATATATGTATCTGAAATCAAGCACAGAGATAAAGCAATTAGCAGTGTTGATAATGAAATTGAAGTGTCTTTTAAAGGATTTCACTTTTATCTGAAGTACTGATATCATCCATCAGTTCCACTCTGCTCATATAGATTAATTCACTATTTACACTTTTAAAAAGTTGTGACATATTTGTTAGTGTTGGGGTTGGAGAGTTAGCTCAGAGGTTAAGAGCACTTTTTCTTATAAAGCCTCCTTGTTCAATTCCCAGCATTCACATTGAAGCTTATCACTTTCATGCATGCGATACATAGATGTATATGCAGGCAAATCATTCATACACAAAAAATAAAATATACCTAAAAATAATTTTAAGAAGTATTTCTTGATGTCTATACAGTTAAACTGTATCCAAGGTGGTTGTAATTTTCTTCATTGGTATGATGGTTAGTTTTAATTGCTAACTGGACAGAACCTAGAATCACCTGGAAAGAGTCACCATGAAGAATTAAGTGTTTGCATCTGGTTCGGCCTCTGAGAGTATTTGGAAAACTGTCTTGATTATTTTAATTGATATGGGTAGAGTCAGCCCATTGTGGGTGGCACCATTCCTTAGACTGAGGATCCTGGATGACATAAATGTAGAGAATGAGATGAACACTAAGCACACAATTGTGCATTTCTCTCTGCTCTGATTGTGGATATGACTAACTGCTTCCAGTTCCTACTTTTGAAGTGGTCAGCTCAGGACCTTTGGAAAATTCCACCAGGCATCCCTCCCCTCCTGGAAGAGAAAGGTCATGGAGTTTTTAGGCACCCCTCCCCTCTGGAAGGGAGAGGCTAATTACAGTTCTCAGAAAGACAGAGGGGACCAACCAAAGGCCACCTGCGTGGAAAGGGAAGCCTAGAGCAAGGTAGATACATTCCTCAAGGCAGACTGACCTGACCACCCACAGACCTCATTCTCAATCAATTTAAAAGTCATACTGCTCTGCCAATCACATTGTGCCTAGTGGCTGTTGCTCTATTCTACCCCTGAAAACTGTATAAAAACTGGCCGAACAGGCTGCCTTTCCTTCAGGTGCAGTATGACCCCAGCACAATGGAACAATAAATTCCTCTTGCTTTTGCATCGATCCCCAGCTCTGTGTTCACTCAGTGGGTCCCTGGTCGCTAAGGTTCGTCAGAGTTTTATATCTTTACTCTGACACATTGATGGACTGAAACATGAACTTTTATGATGAATAAGTCCACTTTACCTTAAAAATTCCTTTTTTGGGAACATTTTATAACATCAACAGAAATGGAAGCAGGACAGTTTTGTGTATCCATAAACATTTGGAATTTACAGGCAACTTTCTTTGAGAATCCTATACCCACATACTGGGTGTATGTTCTTTCCAAGCCTCTTTTTTCTCTCTCTCTCATTTTTAATCCCTCCACTTTTAATCTATATTGAAATATAAACTCAACTTCACTTCATTAAAAAAAGAAAGAAAATGATAAATGACATTGGTATTTTGGAATCTGTTGAGAAATATGATGAGCGTTTGGTCTGAACACTTTTCCACCGTGCCCTCATTCATGGGGATACAAGCACCCATTATCCTCAGTTTCCAGAATGCAGTTCTGTAATTTATGCAGCCACCTGCTGAGGACTACAAAATTCCTTGGCATCACTTTGCATTCTTCAGCAACTGAAAGGACTGGAGTCACCAGGCTGAAATAAAGCCCAGCTAAATCCTGTGGTGGGGAGGGGAGGGCAGTGAACCTGCTGCTTGTCTCTTACTTTCTTAAGACAGTGACCTACTGAGAGACAGCATAAGAGCCTCTGGCATGGCAATTTCCTGTGGATTTGGGGAGGACAGCTGCTCTCAGAATGCCACTGGAAATAGAACCTGGCAACCCCTAGCCTTGATGGCTGCTGGCTCTTTGAAGAGGGATAGAGATTCTACTTTAGCAGAAAATGTGATAGTCTAATGCTCACAGACTTGAAAAAAAATACATTCTAGGGCTGGAGTGATGGCTCAGGTGAGAAAGTATTTGCCAAGCACCTGTAATTGACATTCAATTTTTTTCAAATGCTTAGTAGCCATCAGGCCAATTCTTTTAAATATTTTGAAAATAGTTTTTCTTAACATGTAGACATTTTTATCAAGTATATGGAAATAAAACATGTATATGGAGACAAAAACTTCCTTATTGTGTAAACAATGTGACTAGAATGGGAAAAAAATGTTCTTGATACAAAGTCACATTTTCCTCTATGCTTGTACCTACCTCTAATTCTATGCCACTAGTGTCTTCCTGAGAAATAAATATACGTCCTCCAAACTTGTCTTGAATTCAATTTATTAAAACTCAAAGGTGAATTACAGAAAGAATTCTTTCTTACAGAAAGAATATTTATTGAAGAAAAGCATTATCAGACTTTTTCTTTTCTTAATTGAGAGACTACATCCCCAACAGGCTGAAGAATAAGTCCAGAATAGGCTCTGCTAACTGCAGGATCTTTCTGTGCAGCATTTTCATATGGGTATGTGCAAACATCCCACATTATCCCCTCTTTCATTCAGTTTCTTTTTTTTTCAATAAATATTTTTACAAGACAAAACTTATCAAATAAGGAATTTGCTTCTGATGATTGTGAATTCTTGCAGAATATTACTGTCGTGGGCTTTCTGTACTCCATTGCACAATAAGAACCGTTAAGAGTTGTTGTATTAATTAATAAGTCTACTCAAATTTCCCCACCAACTGTGGGACATGTTGCTTGCCACCTGTCAAAATGTCCTGGATTCTTGAGAGAAAGACACACATACACACACACACACACACACACACACACACACACACACACAGCCTTCTATTTTAATATGCCCTAAGCAGCTCAATCGTGGGGCCTCTTCCAAACCTCCATGTGGCTAGCAGACTCTTCTCTCCATTATTCCTGAATTATTATTACTAAAACCTATATTCCATCCTGGCTACCCTAGCCTACAACCCTCCTGGGACACAATCCCCTACTTTTACATAGTGGCTGCCTTTCTGTCCTGTATGTGTCAGGTCTAATCTTTCTGTTTTCCTAGCATGGCAGTTCTAAATCCTTCTTCCTTGGGTTCCCTTATCCTAGAAATATGAAGTCCTGCCTCTGTCACTCTGTTGCTTTATTTGCAACTTTATTTACCAATTAGAGCCAACCGGGGACAGGGACCCATGGTGTCTTATATGTAGACTTGCAAATTCCTGTGTAATTTGGGAACCCAATTAATACAATATAATCAATAAACCAAATTCATAGAAAAGAACAGTAACTTTATCAAATTATTCTCTTTATTAGTGATCCATTCTACGAGACACTTACAGATGGAAACCAGTGTGTTGTTAAAGTCCTAAATGCCAGTGTAATTATATCCTGTTCTTCAGCTTATGGAAGGGTAAATTTCAATGTCTTTTTTGTTTTGAACTTGGCTTTTAGTAAACGTTAGTACTGAGACCTGCAAGGCCTGTGACGTCATATAAGCGACAGTTAGCACAGTGCGACTATAGGCCTGTTGCCAAAGCAACAGCCGCCATATACCCAGAATTCAACGGCCCACCTTTACCTGTAATTTACGTCATTACCCGTATCTAATTGGGTAGCATTCCTCCTCTCTCTTTCTTTTCCTTCCTTCTTCCTGTCCGCTACACCTTTCCCCATCTTAAATAAAGCCCCACATGGAACTGTTTGGCCTGGTGTGACCTCATTGTGGCCTGCATCTACACTACATCCCCATGGCCCACATGGTAGGCAAACAGGTGACCTGCAGGGTGTGCAGGCAGACGAACTGCATGGAAAAACCAACAGTAAACAACATTTGTTTTTATGGTAAAGAGTTTTTATTATTTCTTTAGAAAGCCCTTTGTATTTAGTTACATTTGTTGTTTTTTTTCAGGTTGTCACACAAACCACTGCATTTCACAGTGGCATATTTATACATGTGCGCCACAATTTTTTGTTCACATCTATTTCCTTCCATTGTTGCCCTCTATCTCACACCAACCCCCACCCCTGTTTCTCTTTCCTGTTTATTTTTAGTAAACAAAACTAAACATTTTTGAACAATTCCTTCATAAAGTTTTGATTAACTATTTCTAACTAGGTTTGGAAAAATTCATCTAAAATTTAGGATTTGTTTATTTTAAAAAATATGACCTCATGGTAAGTGTAAGGTTCTCTTTCTGGGAGTTGTCTTAACCAGCTAATCATTATCTGAATCAGCTTATGCAGTGTCACATTAACCTATAAAACAATCATCCAAAGGTCTAAAACACAATTCTTAGAAACCCAGGCACACAGGGCATGTGAAAATATTGAGGGTCACTGGTGATGGTTAATTTGCTTAAAGTTACATAAAGACAGAGTCACTGTGTTTTTGAAGGTTTTTGCTTCAGATTTAGTAGCCTTGGTAAATATGGAGTTCATAAATACAGTGCTAGCATGTATGAGATTGCGGATTCTGGATAAAGGAAGGTCTTACTGATGTTTAGAACACAGGAAAGGTAGCAGATAAGATGACTAAAACTAAAATAGTTTCTTCAAGGGCTACGGCTTATTCTCTGCTCGGTTCAATATAACTGCTGAATACAAATTGCTTTGTTGGTATGACCATGTCTTATTTCAGTGCTCTGAGCACCTATTCTTATCATGGATATTTTGACATAATATGCTATATGTTTTATCTGACACATGTATGACAGTAATATGCTGTGTTTATAAACATTCTAGCAATCCTAGCAAGCAGGTATACAAGAGTAACCATTAGAGTTCTTGAGGAGAATAATCTTTGAGAATCATGGAAATTTTAATTTTTAGGTGAATTTCTACACACAAAATAAATACACCTTAAAAGGGAAAAGGTGGGGCTGGCAAGATGCCTCAGCTAGTATAGGTGTATTTTGTAACAACTGATGACCCAAATTTGATTCCCAGAGCCCACATGGTAAAAGGAGAGAACCAACTCTGGCAAGTTCTCTTCCAACCTCCATATATATGCTGTATCAGTCACCTCTGTCTCTGTATCTGTCTGTCTCCCTCTCTCCATCTCTTACATACATTCTTTTATACACATACACAATAAATACTTACATACATACATACAAATATACATACATGATTAAAAATAGAATTCAAAATAAGTTTTTACCTGAGATTAAGAGTAGGTGAAGAGATGAGAACCAATTGCACAAACAGGGGAGATAGCTCAGTGCTTAAGTGTGAGGATGAAGACCAGAAGTCTGACTTCTAGCATCTATGTAAAAAGTCCATCACTACTGTGGTGACATGAAAGTTCATTGGTCAGAAACGTAGCTGAAATGGTATGTTTTTCAAAATATTCAACCATTATTTGTATTAGCATCCAACCTCAGTGATCTGGTAGTGGGCTGGAGAATATATTTTTTGAAGGAACCTTTAGCTACTTGTTATGTAAGCTACAGTAAACTGAAAATAGATTCTGGTATATGTTTGTTGATTGGTAATAAAATCACAATTTGATTGAGTTATGGAGTTAATTGTTTCTGACAATAATTGTATACAAAGACATTTATTTTCATCAGCAGGAAGTTTTATTTTGAGAAATTTGCAAGTTCAAACTGAAGGGCTTGTTTGAAGGCAGTTTTTGCAAACTCAAAGATAATTACATGTTTTTAACATTCTGGGCCAAAGGCTTGGAAGACACAAGAAGACACATAATATAAATGGTCTCAGTGTTTCATGGACGGTTACAGGGTTTCTTCAGGGTCTCAATTTGCACTTTGCAAACAGGAAACTGTGTATTCAGCATTCAGTGGCACAGAAAACACTCATTTTCACTGACTTTTGGGGCACCAGCTTGTAAGTTGAGTTTTTAGGATTCTGTCAGTGCCTGCTCATTCGAACAGAAGGAAAAGGAGAAGTAAAGGTAAATGAAAAAAATTCTAATCTTGTATGTCTTATTGAAATTTTAAAATATTAATTTTTAAGAATTCCATAGATGTACACAATGTATTTGATCACATTAACCCATAACCCCCCACTCTTCCCAGATTGACTTTTTTTTTTTTTTTTACTTTTTTACTTTTAGGGAGTAAGACTTGAATAAAAGTACACTGTTGACATGGCCATGTCAAGAACTCCAATATCTTAGCTCATGGAAGTGGCAGTCTTCCCTGGGAAGCTCAGGGGATTGCATAGCCTTCCTCAGTTCTGCATGTAGACATTGAAAGTGTGCACAGACTTCTCCTCTTAGATGTTTATGTCCTAAACACTGGTATCCAATAGAAACTGCTCACACTGAGATTAGCTAAGCCATCTTCTTGTTCAGATTGTATAATAATGCCTCCTCCTGTTTCTCTGTATAAACCTTCTAATTCAGCTGCATGTACTAACCTTCCTGTTCAACTGTATGCAATAAACAAGCTCAGCTTTTAGGATACTGAGGCTTATTCATCACAGAGCCCAGTCTACCTGACTCTAGCTTGGCTTCTATGCATCTATGAGGTCTCTCTTTTTATATAACTTCTTTTATTATTTTGAGATTATAGTATTATTGAGATTATTATTTTGAGATCATCTCATTTCCCCCATCACTTTCCTACTTCCCAATTTTCCTGTTGCCCTTTTTCAGATTCATGGCCTCTTTTTTATTATTAATTTCTATTACATGCACACATGTTCAGACACATGCACACACACACACACACACACACACACACACAGAGAGAGAGAGAGAGAGAGAGAGAGAGAGAGAAAGAGAGAGAACTGTACCTCATCATCACCACACCCAGCTGATTTTTGGTAAGTTCTGAGAGATCAAACTTGAGTTCTTATACTTCCCAGGCAAGTGCTTTCCCATTTGAACTTTGCTCAGTCATTTTGAGAGTGTTAAAAAAAATCATCTTCAGAGCTGTTTCTAGTTAATTATTAGTAAGCTCTCCTTTAATCAGATAGCTTCTAACAGATAAAGCAAAGCCACTCCTCATGTATTTTTCTGTGCTCAAAAATAAAGCAACTGCTGGTGAGTGCTGATGGTATCCACGAATGGTAGAGTGGTGGGACTTCCAATATCATCATGCATTTTGCTTTTAATGTGCTATGAACCTCAATATCAACTCCTTCTGCAATGCAAGAGTACAGATTGACTAGCACACTGTCATTATTGGTTCCCTTCTGTTTCAAACAGTTTCGAAAACACTGTTATCAGGAGGCAAGGCCACTTACCCAGCTACTTAGGTCTTAGCACTCCATCTAGGCCTTAA
Source organism: Apodemus sylvaticus (assembly GCF_947179515.1). Classification (NCBI taxonomy): domain Eukaryota; kingdom Metazoa; phylum Chordata; class Mammalia; order Rodentia; family Muridae; genus Apodemus; species Apodemus sylvaticus. Next base: position 147,677,358 of record NC_067475.1, read on the forward strand.
TGTTTTACCTAGGCCTTAATATTGAACAAAATAGAAACAGAAGGAACACTGCCATACTCATTCCGTGAGGCCTAAGTGATTTAAAGCACACAAAGACTCAGCAAAGAGAATTTTAGACTAATCTCCTTTATGAACATTGATGCAAAAGTATTGAATAAAATATTTGCAGACTGAATCCAAGAATACCTTGGGTATGTCCAAAGACATTATACAACACAATCAAGTAGGCTTCTTCTCAGAGTTGCAAGGGTGGTTCAATATACAAAAATCCATCAACATAATCAAACATAAAGTGAAACTGAAAGAGAAAAACCACATGATCATCTCAGTAGATGCAGAAAAAGCATTTGACAAATCTAACATCCTTCAGAGAATAACCAACATCAAATTAAATGGAGAGAAACTTAAAGCATTTCCACTAAAATTTGGAATAAGACAAGGCTATTCACATTCACTCCTCAATACAGTACTTGAAATTCTAGCTAGAACAATACAACAATTAAAGGAGATTCCAGAGATGCAAATTTAAAAGAAGAAGTCAAACTCTCGCTACAATGGTATACATAAATGACCCCAAAACTTTTGCCAGAGAACTCCTACAATTGATAAACACCTCAGTAAAGTGGGTGGACAAAAACAAATTAACTAAAAAAAAAAATGATAATACTCCTCTATATAAGCAATAAACTGGCTGAGAAAGAAGTTATGGAAACAGTACCTTTCACAAATAATGTAAAATACCTTAGTGTAACTATAACCAAGCCAGTGAAAGTTCTGTATGACAATAAGGTCTATCTCTGAAGAAAGAAACTGAGGAAGATATCAGAAGATGGAAAGATCCCCTTGCTCATGGATTGGTAAGATTAACATGATAAAAATGACCATCTTACCAAAAGCAATCTGCAGATTTAATGCAAACACCATTAAAATTCCAACAGAGGTGTTCACAGATCAATTCTCAACTTCTTACAGAAAAACAAACAAAAAAACCCCCCCAAAAACAAAAACCAAAAAACAAACAAACAAATAAACAAACAAACAAAAAACCCAGGGTAGTTAAGATGATCCTAAACAATAAAAGAATTTCTGGAAGTATCTCTATCCCTGATTTCAAGATGCACTACAAAGCAATTGTAATTAAAACTGCATGGTGCTGGTATATGAACAGACATGTTGAACAATGAAATTGATTTAAGACCCAGAAATAAACCCACACATCTATTGACAATAGATTTTTGACAAAGAAGCCAAAAGCATAGAATGGAAAAGGGAGAGCATCTTCAAGAATTGGTCCTGGCCTAACTGAATATGTAGAATAATGCAAAACTCAAGTCTAAATAGATCAATGACTTCAATGTAATCAGGCACAATTTATTTATTTATTTATTTATTTATTTATTTATTTATTTATTTATTTATTTATTTTTCCATTTTTAATTGATATATTATTTTTATTTACATTCCAAATGATTTCCCCTTTTCTTGGTCCCCACTCCCCGCAAGTCCCAAAAGCCCTCTTCTGCCCCCTTGTTCTTCCATCCACCCCTTCCTACTTCCCTGTTCTGGAATTCCCTTATACTCTTGCACTGAGTCTTTCCAGAACCAGGGGCCACTCCTCCATTCTTTTTGGACATCATTTAATTTGTGGATTATGTCCTGGGTATTCAAAGTTTGTAGGCTAATATCCACTTATCAGTGAGTGCATACCATGATTGATCTTTTGAGACTGGATTACCTCACTTAGTATGATGTTCTCCAGCTCAATCCATTTGTCTAAGAATTTCATGAATTCATTGTTTCTAATGGCTGAATAGTACTCCATTGTGTAAATATACCACATTTTTTGTATCCATTCTTCCGTTTAAGGACACCTAGGTTCTTTCCAGCTTCTGGCTACTACAAATAGGGCTGCTATGAACATAGTGGAGCATGTGTCCTTACTGCATGCTGAAGAATCCTCTGGATATATGCCTAGGAGTGGTATAGCAGGGTCCTCAGGAAGTGTCATGCCCAGTTTTCTGAGGAACCGCCAGACTGATTTCCAAAATGGTTGCACCATCTTGCAATCCCACCAGCAGTGGAGGAGTGTTCCTCTTTCTCCACATCCTCGCCAACACCTGCTGTCTCCTGATTTTTTGACCTTAGCCATTCTGACTGGTGTGAGGTGAAATCTCAGGGTTGTTTTGATTTGCATTTCCCTAATGATTAATGATGTTGAACATTTCTTAAGGTGTTTGTCAGCTCTCTGAAATTCTTCATGTTAAAATTCTTTGTTTAGCTCCGTACCCCACTTTTTAATGGGGTTATTTGGATCTCTGGATTCTACTTTCTTGAGTTCTTTGTATATATTAGATATTAGCCCTCTGTTAGATTTAGGGTTGGTGAAGATCCTTTCCCAGTCTGTTGGTTGACGTTTTGTCCTTTTGACGGTGTTCAGGCACAATTTAATAGAACAGAAAACAGCTAAACAGAGAATGGGCTATGGGCTAAACAGAGAATTCTCAACAGAAGAATTTCAAATGGCTGAGAAGCACTTAAAGAAATATTCAGTGTCCTTAGTCATCAGGAAAATGCGAATCAAAATGACTGAGATTCTACCTTATACCCATCAGAATGGCTAAGATTAAAAACTAAAAGGACAGAACTTGCTGGCAAGGTTGTAGAGCAAGGGGAATACTACTCCATTGCTGGTGGGAGTACAAACTTGTACAATCACTCTAGGAATCAAATTGGCAGTTTTTCAGAAGGTTGGGAATAGTTCTACCTCAAGAACCAGCTATATCCATACCTATTAGGCACATACCCAAAAGATGACCCACTATACCACAGGAACCATTTGTTCAACTATACTCATAGCAGCTTTATTCATAATAGCCAGAAACTGGAAACAACACAGATGCCTCTCAACTGAAGAATGGATAAAGGAAAAGTGATATATCTACACAATGGAATATTACTCAAGCATTAAAAACAAGGACATCATGACTTTTGCAAACAAATGGATAGAACTTGGGAAGATAATCCTGAGTGAGGTAAACCAGTCCCCAAAGGACATGCATGGTATGTATTCACATATAAGTAGATATTAGACATTAAGTACTGGATAACCATGCTATAATCAACAGACCCAAAGGAGTCAAATAGCAAGGAGTGCTCAAGGGAGGATGGTTGAATTTCTCAAAAGGGGAAACAAAATAGATATCGGAAATCAATGGAAGAAGGAAACTGGGTGGAAGAGGGTATCTGGAGCAGAGTGGGTAAGGGTACATTTAGAGATAATATATAGGGAGAGCAGGAAAAAAGAAGGGAGATTGTGTGGCGTGGGGTAGGTAATCTCTAGGACTTGCCAGAGACCTGGCATGGGAAGAAGTCCCAGACAGTCTGTGGATGCTGCTATAGCTGAAATTCCTAGCAGTAGCAGATCCTGAAATGACCATTTCTGTAGCCAGGCAGGACTCCCAGTGGATGGATAAGGATAGCAACCTACCCACAAAGCCTTTGACCCAAAATTTGTCCTGCCTACAGGATGTGCAAGGACAAAGATAGAGACAGAGGGAATGGCCAACCAATGACTGCCCTAAACTGAAACCCATGACATGGACAAGACCCAATCCCTGACACTACTACTGATACTTTGTCATGCTTGCAGAAGGGAACATGTTGGGAGAAAGATTGAAGGATTTGATGAGGATAGAGACTCCACAGGAAGGCCAGCAGAGTTAACTCACCTGGACTCGTGGGTGTTCCCAGAGACCAAATCTCCAGTGAAAGAGGAAGCACAGACTGGACCTAGGCCCCATGCACATATGACACAGATAGGCAGCTTGGTCTTCATATGGGTCCCCAAACAATTGGAGTAGGGGTTGTCTCTGAGCCTGTTTCCCTCCTTCCTCTGTATCCCATGCCCCTCAGGAGACAACCTTGTCTGGCTTCATTGGGAGAGGAGGTACCTAGTCCTGCTGGGACTTGATACATGGGGAAGGAAGTGCTGATACCCAGAAGGGGATTGCCCTTCACAAAAGAGAAAGGGAAGGTAGGATGGGAGGATGACTTGTGTGTGAGGTACTGGGAGGAGAGGAAGGGCTGATATTAGTTTGCAAAGTGAATAAATTAAATTTAATAAACAAAATTTTAAATGAAGAAGAAAAGAATAAAATCTCTTATTGTGTCATTGCTAGAGTGAACCCAGAAAACATGGTGATAAGTATTATACTCAACCTTCTCCAGGAATGTTTCTACAGATTTAAACAGGGTGAGAGATGACACATGCTGTCTTATATACTGTTTTTAAAATGTCATTATGTTCAGAAGATTTTACCTGTCACACATATTCTCCACAATAGTGCTTTTCATGATGATGGAATGTGCCATGATTTATAAGACTGCTCTTTTATTTTTGGACATTTATATGGTTTCTAATATTTTGTGTCTATAGAAACTGCCACAGTACACATCCTACATGCATCCCAGATGATGTCCTTGAAATAGATTCCTGTTATACAATTGCAGGCAAAAGGCTTTATGCCTTTTGGGTCTTTGAATAGCATTACAGGGTTGTAATAATTTATACTCTCATCAGAGCACATGACAATTCCCATTTCTCTGAATGAATAGATATTAAATAGTGCCAAAATTTATCAATGTAGAAGTCTTAAAAAGCTACATAAAATCAAAATAAAATGTTTTGTCATCAAAGTTATACTTGAAGGCTGAAACTGTATATATTAATGAGGAAGAAAAATTTCCCAGCTTAGATAATGTACCAAAGTTTGGAAGTTTAGGGGGATTTTGGGGGATCGTGAGAGAGCACCCTAGGAGTGGAGACTGGGAGTGACTTAGTGAACATGGGAATGGCATGGGGTGGGGAATCGTGTCAATGCAGGGAACATGGTGAGGCAACACTGAGAAACTCTATGCCAGCTTCCAGAAGGTCAATAGAAGGCCCAAGCACAAGAGGTAGAGTATGGTGGTCTAGGAGAAGAGGTTTTAGAAATCCACAGGACCAGAGAATAAAAGGTAGGTCAGGATTCATGAGCAGGAAGAATGCTGAGGTTTTAGATATCTCAAGAGAGGGAGGGCTAGGTTCAGTCTCTAGCACCACAAAAATTGGTTGGCCTTCATTTGTAATCTTAGCACTTGGGAGATGGAAGCAGGATAATAAGAAGTACAGAGTCGTTCTCAGATATAGCAGTTTGAGTCCAGCCTGGGCTACATGACACCCTGGCCCTCTCTTAAAGAAATAGGCAACATCAGAAGAGACATGGCCTTGTTATCAGACCCAGTCTAAGTTGCTTTAGTATTTGGCTTAGCTTTGTACCATGTCACCTTGGGTCGCCCAGATGACACTTTATATGAAAGTGGGTAGGGGTGGGGTGGGGGAGCACTGACCTAACACTTTTCATAAAATAGATTCTAACTTTCTTTCTATTCATAAACTCTCTAATTTTACTTTATTTATTTTGAGATGGTAATAGAATTACAATATTTCTCCCCCTCCCCCATACCTTACCTACACTCTATCCTCCATTATGGTCCTTTTTCTCATTTATTTTTATTTCATGAAAATATGCTGTGTGTGTGTGTGTGTATGTGTTTGTGTGTGCATATATTATGTAACCTGCTCAATCCATATACTGTTACATGTATATAATTTCTGAGAGCTGCCATTTAGCACTGGAGACTCAATTGATGTGCTCTTCCCTGGGGAAGACCTCCTCTCCTACTCTCATCTTTCCTTAGTTGCTTATAGTTCTTCGTGCATGTTTAAGGACTTGTGGGTTTGTCTATCTATCTATCTATCTATCTATCTATCTATCTATCTATCTATCTATCTATCTATCTATCTATCTTTATTTATTTATTTATTTATTTATTTATTTTTCTATCCATTGTGGCATGTCCATTGGTGTTGTTCTTGTGCAGCTCACAATTGCACATTGATGTTGGTGAGATTCTATGTGTATATCTTTTGGCATTACTAGGAGACATACTCTTACCTCAAACTGTCAGATCCTCTGGGTCTTACAATCTTTCCACTGTATCTTCCACAATGGGAATTTCACAGAGAATCCTTTGAGTCTTAGGGGTAGTAGAGTTTTGCAGATGTAACAATTGTGACTGGGTTCTAAAATTCTACATTTTGATTGGATGTGATTTTCCATAGTGGTCTTTATTTGTTGCAAAGAGAAGATTCCTGGTTGATGGACGAGGACTACATTTATCTGTGAGTATAAGGACAAATGTTTATAGATTATTGTTAGGGATTATTCTGGGTTAGTAAATTAGTGGTTTTAAATTCTCTTCTAATAATCATAACTTCACTAGCATTGATTAGTTAGCTAGGTTTCCAGCATCATATATGGTTTCCCTCTTGTTGAGTGGCTCTTAAATCCAACTAGAGAGCTGTTGGTTACTGTCAAGGTATTTATGCTGTCCCTTCACTCTTAGAGTTGTGGCACCATTCTGGTCTTTGATGTTTCCTAGACATAATAACTATTGGTTATCTCCTTCTTTTGGAAGCTTGCATGGTACCTTCTGGTGCCATGATAGTTTGCCTCAGGTAGGGTATTAAATTCCAGCTCCGGAGTCTAGGAATCTTAGAGAGGTGAGAACTGATGACAGCTATTCATCAGCGCAACAGGCTTAGACAATACTTAGACTTATGCACTGAGAGTGCTACTCCTGACACCAAGTCATTACTCTGAAGTCCACTAGTATGTGGAGCCTGAGCTTTGAAATGCTGAGCAGTGAATGTCTCTGATTTGCTTGAATGAACAATGGCTACACAATCAGCAGCAAATATCTCTTTTATACCCTAGATGTCTGTCAAGGCTGGCTAATGTAAATTCCATGAATGTGAAGAGTGCTTCCTCAAGCATTCTTATTTCTCTATAGGGTTTATCACTAATGAGACCTTTGGCTGAACTGCAGTTGGGGGGTGGGGGGTGGAGACAGGGAGTCTACAGAAAGTCAGATAAAGAAATCCCAGTAAATGGAAAGCCAGAATTGCTTAATCGGGATCAGTCGGGACTTTCCCATTTTGTTTTTCCGGCACTACAAGTCTGGAAGCTTAGCACTGGAAAGTCAGAATGCCTGCAAAAAAAAGAAGTGTTCAGTCCTCCAATATTTGGTGTGCATCATTTATTTTTAATACTAAATGTGACATAGTGCAATGTTTTATTGATTAAACTAAACTGCACATGTGAAGAATAGAAACTTTCAATCGAGTTCTATGAAAAACAGTGGTGCGTCTGGCAGTCTTCCTGACAGACATTGGCTAGATTCATTTAAACAGCTGGATACTTGCAGCCTTTAGGCCGTTTCTGAAGAAAGGTGGCCCCATTCAGGGGGCAAAAAACCCAAACCCTGCTGGACCAAAGTTCTCCTGTATTTCTTTAAGTGTTTTTTGCGTTTCCTCATTATTGGCTTTTGTATTCTCCTGGATTTCTTTCAATGATTTTTGTGTTTCCCTTGCAAGGGCTTCTAACTTTTGATCCATTTTCTCCTGAATTTCTTTAAGTATGTCCTTCATGTGTTCCTGTACCAGCATCATGACCAGTGATTTTAAATCCAAATCTTGTTTTACTGGTGTGATGGGGTATCCAGGACATGCTGGTAAAGGAGAATTGGGTTCAGATGTTGCCATATTGCCTTGATTTCTGTTAGTGACGTTCCTGTGTTTGCCTTTTGCCATCTAGTTCTCACTGGTGTTAGTTGGTCTTGTCAATGCTGGACTCACCAGTGCAAGCTGCCCCTTCCCAGTTGGCCTCTGGTGCACAGCTTACCTCCTGCACTGTCTGGAGACAGGGTGCTGCTGCCCAGGCTGTTCAGATCCCAAAGCAGGCACCTGAAGGCTCCTGCTGGGGCCCGCTGGAGCCTTCAGGTGCCTGCTTTGGATTCATGGGACTTCTCCCCGCTGGCCACCCGGAAGCCCCCCCCCCCCAGCTGGACCTTTAAGAAGGCGGGGAGGAATTTCTTTGTGAGCCAGGAGCTTCACAGATGACATCTCAATTGACAGTCTCCTTCTTGGAGCGTTCAGGTTTCTGGTGGAGTGTTGACTTGCTGAGCAGCAGTAACAGAGGTGCCCAATTGGCACTTTGTAGTCAATTCAACCATTGTCCACCGAAACGAGAAATCCTACGCATGTAGCTTTCTTAATTGAAAGATGAGATGTTCATGTGTTTGGGCCTCATGTGTTTCTAAACGCCATGTGGGAGGGAGGTTCTGGCAAAGGTCAAAAGCCTAAGCCAGATTTAGGTGCTTTGCAGAGAAGCCAAACTCAGTTTTCACAATCACCTGTTACTCCACCTTCAGGGTTATCAAACACCTCTGGCCTCTACAAGCACCTGCTTCTATATGCACATGCCTCTACACATCCATACTCATAATTTAAAAAAAAAAATCTTAGAAGAAAATATTCCTAAGCTAGTGGTTGTGGTGCATACTTGTAATCCCAGAATCTGGAAACATGCGGCAAGAAGATCATGAGTTCACAGTGATTGCAGCCGGACTTTGTCCAAAAAAGGTGTGTGTGTGTGTGTGTGTGTGTGTGTGAGAGAGAGAGAGACAGAGAGAGACAGAGAGACAGAGACAGAGAGACAGAGAGACAGAGAGAGAGAGAAGAGAGAGGAGAGAGAGAGAGGAGAGAGAGAGAGAGAGAGAGAGAGAGAGAGAAAGAGAGAGATTCCAAGGGAACTTTGCCACCTGGACAACTGCAACCTGAAGAGGAACTATGCCTGCTTCATTACTGTAATTAAATCTGTCTCTTGCCCCTAGAGTATAGAGAAGAATGGTCCAATTGTATGAGATCTGTAAGTCAGTGCAAATAAGAACAGTACAGGATGAGAATCTCTTTAGTGACTTTCATCTAGAAATTCTTCCTTCATAGTTCAAAACACCTGGCAATGTAAATTACTTTTACCCAGAACGTGTTGATTCCTGGAAAGTAGAGATATCGAGAGAAAGGTGGTATCTGGGCTGACAGAGCAGGTGGATGCATACAGACAGAAGGCTGTAACTTAGGAGGTCACTGGCATCACAGCTGTCTAGCAAGATCACAGGTCTCTATCGGATGGCTAAGGCTGGAGAGCCAACCTTGAGGGGCACATGGTCAAAGACGGCGTGTAGCTTGTAAAATTAAACTCAGAAGAGTGCCATAGGATGGGAGCATCATGAACACTCTGAAAAGCACCCACACCGGGATATGTGGAGCAGGACCAGCGGAGTGACAGTTAGGGAAGGTGGGGGTCAGCCTGCCAGCTCAGCGGGGGGAGAACATCTGCCCTGTGAAGCAACATGGAAAGGGAAGTTACAGCAACCCAGGTAGGGTCAAGGGCAGAGGTCAGCTGCCCCAGGGGAAACTGAGCTTAAGGAAATTCAGAAGGGAAGCCAGGGATGTAGCTGTGGGAACTTTCTGCCAAAGGGTAACACGGGACAAAGGGCTTTCTATCTTTAAAGAGGTTTGTGAAAATGCCATCTCATGAAACTCCCTTCCACGGTGAGCATTTTTCTCTTTCTTTCTTTCTTTCTTTCTTTCTTTCTTTCTTTCTTTCTTTCTTTCTTTCTTTCTTTCTTTCTTTCTTTCTTTCTTTCTTTCTTTCTTTCTTTCTTTCTCTCTCTCTCTCTCTCTCTCTCTCTCTCTCTCTCTCTTTCTTTCTTTCTTTTTTTGGTTTTTTGGATTCCCCCCCCCCCCCCCCCCCCCCCCGAGACAGGGTTTCTCTGTGAAGACCTGGCTGTCCTGGAACTCACTCTGTAGACCAGGCTGGTCTCAAACTCAGAAATCCGCCTGCCTCTGCCTCCCAGAGTGTTTGAATTACAGGTGTGCGCCACCACCACGGCCCGGTGAGCATTTTTCTAAGAGCTCAGTGTGTGCTTAAGACTGCTCTGTGTGCAAGGGGACCGACCTCTTGCTCTCAAAGATTGCGCCTTGCTTGTTACTTGCACTGCTTTCAGCTAGCCACTTTTATAAGAGTCTGTGGCCCAGCTCTGACCACTGACCGTGAGTTACAGGACCCCTTTGTGCTAATAAATCCTTTTGAATAACAAAGGGACCTGCTAGGGATGCTTGTTGGTTCAGTTAGCCATACCCCATCATGCACCCTTCTGCAAAAGTATAAACCTTTTACTTGCCGAAGACCTTGGACTGTGTGATCTTCTATGTGCCATTAAACCCCACATTCAGGAGCCTGTGACAGGAAGAATACCGCAAGTTCAAGGCACGCCTGGGCTTCAGAATTGATAATAATTTACTAATTGATAGTAAATTGGTACAAAAATTAAAAAAAAAACAAGGAAAAAAATAATTATTAAAACTAAACAATAACATGTGAAAACAAGTCAGAAGTAAATAACTATAAGCACAGGCTACTCAGCAGAAATGAAAAACTGCGGAGCAGATCACAGTGTACCTACTAGAATGAAACGTTATGAAGGCACCGAAAAGAAAACGTGAAGGTGTGTGTGCCGGGTGTGCTGGGTGTTCTAGCACACACCTTTCCTCTCAGCACTTGGGAGGAGGAGGAGGAAGGAGAATCTGGAGTTCAAGGTCATCCTTGAGTCTATAACGAGTTCAAGCCAGACTGGAAAATGTGAGACCCTGCATCAAAACTGGAAAATGTGGATTTAATTATTTTCATGAGAGTGGCTGAAGGAGGAATCGTAGTGAAAATACTATGTCCTAAAGAGTAAGGTGTGCAAACCCAGACACTATTGCTGATGCCAACAAGTGCTTGCTGATAGGACGCTGATACAGCTGTCTCCTGAGAAGCTCTCTGCCAGATCCTGACCAATACAGATACGGATGCTCGCAGCCAACCATTGGACTGGCCACAGGGACCCCAATGGAGGGGAGTTAAGGGCAGCATTGAAGGAGCTGAAGGGGCCTTATCTGGCATCAACGGAAACTAGAAACTTCACTTTGTAGTGAACCAGAGAAAGAGAAACTCACCAACTGTAAACTGTTCTCAGGGGTCGGACAGTACTCATTGCTACAGGAAGAAATAAATTAAATATTGAGATAAATTAGATATTGAGACTTTGGAGGGAGTACGGAGATAGCTCAGCTAGTAAAACAATTTGCCCCACAAGATAGAAGACATAAATCTTTGGGGGGAGGTCAGAGGGTCTCTTGTAGTCCAGGCTAGTCTTAAATTTCCTGTGTATCCAAGTGGCCTTGATTTAATTCCTGTTTAATTTCCTGTCAGAAACAAGTGAATCGACTTCAGAGACTACTACATGAGTAGCAGTCCTGCATTGTAGGGTCAGAGCCACACCCAGAAGTGTTCTGACCAAGCATCAGTGGATTAACCTATAGTAGAACAGGCACCAGTAGCGCCTGGCCAGTGTCACTCCTCAGATAGATGTCCACACACTGCTGATATAGGACAGACCTTGTATCTCGCCTTTCCTAGGAGGATGCAGTCCAGCATATTAACAGCCAATGTTTTGGCCACTCCATTGTCCTTCTACTTATAGAATGTTTTATGTAGAGGGTCCCTGGGTTTCAGTGTATTTTCAAGAGAGTCCCTATGAAACCTGGAGAATGGAAACTGTGGTGGGAAACTGAGATCTTTCCAAAAGATCTTCCTGAGTGACTTCCTTTAGTGATTCTGCAAGAGGTTGTACGTATGTGGGGTAGGGGAAGGGGGAGAATATTCTTCAGCTTCTGACTGAGCTGGCAGCCCATAGTTCCCCTCCCCCGCCCCCAACCCCCACACCATATGGATACAGGATAAAACAGAAAGGAAGTGTTCCCTGTCCTTGAGGAATTGATTGTGGGGGTGGAATTGGGGAGAAAGAAGGAGACAAATTGGTGCCAGCGGCTTTGGACTAGCTGCAGCAGAGCTGGAGAGATGCCCTGAGAACCATTTCAAAAGGCCCAGCTGGTCCTGCACGGCTGCCAGGCCTGATGTCAGCCTGGGGCAGGTGCACAGGGGGACCCATCTCATTTTCTTCCCTTCAGTTGCTCTGGCCCTTTCGGAGGAATGTCTCAAAGAGAAGGCTGCTGGAGAGCAGCCCCTAATTCAAGTTTCGGAGCCACCTCATTAATCACTAGGCATATTGGGAACCACCCTTTCTCCTGCCAGGAAAATGTAGTTACAAACATACAAATAAACATTCCTTGTGCCTATGGAACCCACCTCTTTTGTAATCACATCATTTAAAACTTGTAGGAGAGTAAAGATCAGTGAGTGAAGCCCCTTTCTCCTTTCCTTTCTCACTCCTCCTTCCTCCCTTCCTTTCTTCTTCCCTTCCTTCCCTTTGCCTTTCTGCTGTGATGTTGAGGATCAAACCTAGGTAGCCCTGGACTGCAGAGCTTCACTCCCTGCCCAAGACTCCATCATTGTCATTTAGGGATCTGGAGGAGGCAAATGTCCCACCTACTGGGGGCTGCCATCGACTCATGAAGTTGGCTGAGTTTGTTGATCCCTCCCCATCGATCTTTCCCATCTTAGAACCTAACAGAGTCCAGCTCTCTAGACCGATTTTTTTTTTTATTTTTGCATTTTTGCATTTTGCTGTATGTCCAAGAAGAGATGAATACCTGAGTGGTGTCTTAATTTTTAACTTATTTATCCTATCTAGTGACGATCTAGTGTTGTGAACAATTGGAAAATTAGAAATTGTGATTTTGTATTGTTGTCTTTATTAGGTATAAAAACTTGGAAAACATGTACAGAAAGAACTAAATCTTAGCTGAAAATCAGACACTGTAGGACAAAGCATCGTCAGCGTTTTTCAGAGTTGGTCAATATTTTGATCACATAATCATCAAAGTTGAGAGCACCACTTCATATAAATACACAGTATACAAAATGGCAGACGTGTGCTTATGGCCAATTTAGAAGTTCTTTCCTGGCTCAAGAGAAGATTATTTTAACAAGTTTTATACCGAAAGTCAAGTCACCACCTCACGCAGCAATTTGTAAGACTAATTAATACATCTCAAAATTATACCAACTATATACTTACATACTGAGGATAGATTCAGAAAAATATTTAAAGTTTTTCTTTCTCTGTGTAATTAAACATCTTTATGTAAGAGCATAAAGTTTGGAATGCACAGTGAAAACACTAAAATTCATAGCACACAATAGTTCTTGAATCTGGGCCAGGGTGGGACTGAGTATTATAACAGCGTGTGCAGTTCAACGAACACAGGCATGTTCAGAAGCTAGGCTGAGGTGAGGTCTTTTCCTGAAGCCCAGGTGTGTGCCACTAGGAACACTGCAGATTTGTTATGCGTTTGATTTTGAGTTAAGTTTTGGTCATTGAACATCCTAAAAATTTTACTGCTACCATTTTTTTTTCTTTTATACTGAGGAAATCTGACCCTCTGTTTCAGAAGATAGGATTAGAGAATCCAGCAGATCCAAAATGGGCTTATAGGTAGAGAGAGGCAGGTGGCAGGCAAGCGGTGCAGGACAGTAGGAACTGCTCCGACAGAGGTCAACAGTGACCTGCTGTGAAGATAGCTGGCAGGACTGGAGCTAAGAAGCAACTAATGAAGGCAGGGCCCTCGCCGCAGAGCACAGAAGCAACTTCGCAGGTCTGAGGTGGGCTGCTGAGGGCAGAACTAAGTTATGAGAAGGGCAAAGGTCAGCCTTTCCAACTTGGACCTCGGGTCCTACCTGTGTCATCAGTAAAGCTGACTGGATGTTGAGTCTAGAATCTGTCAAGGTAGAGTTCTCTAAGTTCCTCTGACAATATGCTGGGAATAGACTAAGGGCAGCAGGGACATTGGAGTTAGGGTTGACTTGTCACTGTGTTAGTTAGGAGCGATGCCTACAATTTAGAAAGGTGGGAGTTGAAAGCATTCTGATTATTCAGCCCAGAGTAGATCCTCAGGGTACAAAGAGAACAAGTTTAATGTTACCTTGATGAGAATTTACATGAAAGTTTCTGAGGAAAATCTACTAGAGACGATGGCTGTTGGTAAGCTGCAGCAAAGAACAAGTCAGGTGATACCTGTTCAGAGAGTGCAGAGTAAGAGAAGCACTGTTCTGGATGTACATGCAGCTAAGACTTTGGCAAAGAGGAGGGCAAGCTTGATAGAAATCTGAAGCATTGGAGATATAGATCTTCCTCATCTTGCCTTCTTGCTTTCCTGCCCTCATGTAGTTTCCTTAGTGAAATATGATTTGCATTGATGGGTCTCACTAGTATGCATACTCTTTGCAGTTTCAGGGTTAATATGCATTAATACATAGATTTTTCTGATGTAAAGATTTATCTTGATAGGCTTTGTTAACACCATATATCCAATTAACATAAGAATCTTGGCTAGCCTGGTGGCTCCTACTTGTAATCCCAGCCTTTGGGAGGTAGAAGTAGAAAGATTACAACTTTGAGGCCAGTTTAGGCTGCATAGCAAGATTTTTCTTCAAAAAGTAAAATATTCATTCCTTTGATATTATTTTAATTAACATAAATATTTTAATAATTATAGAAATGAATAGAATTCCCCATGATAATTCCATACATGAGTCTAATATATATTGGTCACCACCCCTCTTTGACACCAGTCATTGGTGTGACAACTAGTATTGTGCAGGCCTTTATCAGGCAAGCATGCTGTTGTGATTTCACAGGTGCAGTTTCCCTGTCATATATAGAAGGTGTGATCTCGCAGCAGATGCCATGATCCCCTGGCTCTTACATAAAAACAATCTGTCCTTCCTTTGACTGGAGTTTGTGATGTGTGAGAGTAGTTTGTTGGTACTTCTATCTTTTGCTGACTGATGAAGTGGAGAAAAGCAAGACAGCACAGGGATGATGTTACTGCCGTCCTGTCCCTTCATATCCCTTCCAGGTCACAGCACGTAAATATCTTCTCAGCCTCTTCTCAAGTATCAGCATTTGGAGTTGTAGGAAGACTCAATGACCCAGGAAGATCAAATAAAATCCTTTCTGTCATGGAGCTTACTGGAAATGTCCCGGTGTTCTTCTTTCCAAATCACATTGACTAATGGCCCATGACAAATTTCTATCAATACCGACTCATCTGATGGGAGCAGTCATTGTACAACATGCGTGTTAATCTACAGGGTGTGCCTGCCAATAGCATGATGTGTGTCCTCACTTTGCCAGCTAACAGGATACATAATAATAACAGGACTAAAGAAGCTTCCTGCCTCATCCCTTTCACACTGGCCTGTGTGCTGGTGTTCTGGGAATCCTGATAGGGAATGGCATTGGATGTCTGGAAAAGGAAAAGAGTACGTGTGTGTCTCATTTTCTCTTCTAATGTAGCGTGTGTGTGTGTGTGTGTGTGTGTGTGTGTGTGTTCACATTCATATATGGAGGTCAGAGCTCAAAGTCATATATTTTCCTGGATTGTTGTTTTAGTTGGTATTTCATTGCTGTGAAAAAATACCATGATCATGGCAACTCTTGGAAAATATTTAATTTTGGCTGGGTTACAGGTTCATACTGGGTTAGTTCATTATCCTTCTGGCAGGGAACAGGGAGGCATACAGGTAAACAGGGTTCTAGAGAAGGAGCTGAGAGTTTTACATCTGAAACCACAGGCAGGAGAGAGAGAGAGAGAGAGAGAGAGAGAGAGAGAGAGAGAGAGAGAGAGAGAGAGAGAGAGAGAGAGATACTGAGCCCAGGCTTGAGCATTTGAAAACTCAGAGCCTACCTCCAGTGACTCACTTCTGACAACAAGGGCAGACATATTCCAACAAGGTCAAACTTTCTAAACACTGTTAATTAGCATCACTTCCTAAAGACCAAACATTCAAATAAATGAGCCTACTGGTCCCATTCCTACTCAAACCACCACATTGTCCTCTATTTTATTTCTGAGACAGGGGCGCAGCATGAACCTAGAACTCATGGGTTTGGCTAGGCTGAGTGTCCAGTAAGTCTTGGGGAGTGCTTTGTTTTCATGTCTCCAATGTTAAGATTACAGTTGCATGTCATTGTGTCTATTTTGTTTTGCTTGTTTGTTTTCATGGATTTTGAAGTATTGAAGTACTGATTACAGACCCTCGGACTTGTGAGGGACCCTCAGCTCCCCCCTGAGCTGTTTCCCTGTCCCCATGTCCAACTTATTTTAATCAATAATAACAGAATGAGCCAGGGCAGAATGAACTCTTTTCTAGACTTCTCATTTCTAGAAGCAACCAAAGACACAAGAACATTCTGAACCCACTTGTATAGCATCAAACTCTGAGCAGGGGTAATTCATTCCTACAAACCTGACTTTTCTTTTGCTGAGAATATATGGTGACCAATTAGAGATTTTTTTTTCTGTGTCATAAACAATCACTAGGTGATAGTAGTGAGCCTAGGCCAGGTTGTACCATTACTAGGAATGATGATGTGTGTATACATGACCATTTATGAACATATAAACCTTCTGATATGCAGCTCTCATTGTCATCATCTGACAAAACAATCCACCAATCACCTTTAGCTATATGAGGCATGTTGACCCACCATCTCTTTCATTTTTCTGGCTTTTGAGACAGTTGTAGGTTGACATGAGGTTTATTGATAAAAGTCCTGAAGTTCACGTGATTCTGGTTTTGCTTCTGGAAAACAGTTTTCTATAATTAGCTAATTCATAATACTATTTAGAGATTATTTCAGAATAGAACTCCTTGGAATGATCTACCACACACAGGCTTACAATCGAAATGTCAATGACAAAATAAATATAGTTCCTGTTAAAAGCGTTTGACTTAGTTTAGTTTATCATTTTATTCCTGGGTAAACTTAAATGACCAATGATAATTTCTAAGGCATGTAGTATGATAATCCAAAGGCATATGAGATACTTTCTTATGGTTTTGCAATTTTAGATACAGCTGAAGGTTTCTTTGTTGTTTTACAAACACATCATCATCTACAAAGTGTCCTAAAAATTAAAGAGGCTGCCTGACATAGTCCCCAAATGACCACAGTCTACCCAGAGTGTCTGTAGTCAGTCCAATAACATGAAATGCATTGGTTTGAAAAATCTGATTCCAACTGGGCTTGGTGCACACTCATGTAATGTCAACACTTGGGTCATAGAAGCAGGTGGATCTGTCTGAGTTTGAAGCCATTCTGGTCTACACAGTGAGTTTCAGACCAGTGTAAGCTGCATAGTGAGATCCTGTCTCCAATAAATAAATATTTGCTGAGTCTACCCAATTGCCATTTCCATGTCTATAAACTTAAGGTTAGTTTCTGATGGGTTTCCAGTTAGTCCCACTAATGTTGGAAGTCTTCTTTTCTTTGGTGTAGTTTGATACATATCACCATAAATCTTCTCTATTTTTCTAACACTTCAGCAGTTTTATGCATTAGGCTTCTTATTAAATATGAATCTGCCACTTTATGAGATCTCATTTTTTTAAAAAAACTTTAGTAGCTAGGGAAAGAGATGAGAAATGTTTTTAATTTGACCTTAACTAAACTGAAGGACAATGTAAATTCTATTGAGAAATAATTTACAATTTTCTCAGATGTTCCTCAGAAAAATGGAGTCAAAACAAACAAATTAAAAGGAAAGCTGAGAGGAAAACTAAACCAGAACAACAGAAGTGTAAGTGACTACCTTTAGTAACCAGACACTGGGCTCTCAACACATGAAGGATTCTAGAGAGGGCACCACATTCCTATCTTTCACAATAATAAAGTTTGTTCAAATGTCTCTTTTCTGTCTGTCAGGCGTACCTAGAGACACCCATGTAATGACCATTTTGGAGTTTTGGTTTCTTTAAAAAAAAACCACAGGAATATTATGGGAATATGTTTCTTTTTAATCCCAGGTGTGGAATATGGGCTGCTTCAGAGTGTCCACACATCTGATTGTAATTTGCCCCGTGTTCTGGCAGGGGCAAGATTTCCCCAGCTACACAGAGTTTCTATGATTATGTGTCCTTTGGAATCCTAGGGACTTTTCAGAGGACATATAAATGCCAGGGTCTGGAAAAACATAGGTTTTTTTTTTTTTTGGTCCTTAGTTGGTCTTTAGTTGGTTGCTGTTGGTTGCTGCTTGTTAGACAGTCATGAGGAAAGAAGAAACAAGACAAGAAGAAACTATGGATCCTGACAGTGATGATCAAACTTGTACCAAGGCCTTGAATCAGCAGGAAGAAGTATAACAATAATGTTGCTGCCTTTTCTTTCTATCCACTTTCTTTCCTATTTAGCATTAGGGGGTTAAAAGGGTGAAAAAAGGGTGGAGAAGGGCAAAAGAAAGAAGAACCTACAAAATAGCCAAAGACTGGCTATGTACCCAGACTAGAATTATCTGTATGTACGTGTACACACACACACACACACACACACACACACACTTGCTCTCACCTGGTTAAATACAGAATTTATTTGGTTGATACCTACTCTGACTGGGATTCCAATGCCCAGTGAGCTCAATCAACACTGGTGAGGCTATAACTCAAATAAATTCATGGCTTAGAGTATTAAGAATTATATGTTATATAAGAGATCAATGGTGGTATGTTCTCTTTAATAATGACCTGAGCCACTGAACAGCAGAATGGCTTAATCCGGTACACAGCAGAAAACAAATGGAGGTTGATCATTGATGACTGCATATTGATCAGTACAAAACAAGGGAGTACAGCTATCTGAGGCCTCTCACTGTCAGAGCCTTTTCAGAATCAGTGGGACGTGCAATCTATCCTTGCTGTAGCATGGAATCCTTGCTTTCCAACTGTTTTACATGTACCCACTGTGGAACAGTTGTAATGGTGCCCTGTATAAGAGTGGCAGAGTGCACACATTAGGGCAACAGGTTCATAGTTCATCACTGTGGGTCCAATCTGCAAATGGCCAAATATGCCCTAAGATATTTCAGGAAACTCTTTCCATAATAACATACTCTGTAAGAGGAGACACGAGAAGTTTGGGGACAGCATGCTGGTCTTTGGTTCTCATGGCGCTTTCTACGTACTCTGCTCTGCTTTCAACATAGGGCCTCGTTGGTTCTAAAATTGTCCAGGTGACCCAACAGTCTGCATATTATTTTAATGTGCACCCTCAATTAAATTTGAAGGATGACAGTTTTGTGAATTAAGGAAAAAGTTCAAAGCTGGGACAGCACAGGGCTGTCCCCACATAGCCTCCTCTGCCACCTATGGTCTTGATGAGGCTGTTTCTCCCTTTCTCAACCCTCGTGCAGTCCAGTGGTCTTTGACTTGCTTGTTGGACTGCTGTAGGCAGAGGAAGTAGCAGGCCACACATTCAATTTTTGGCTAGAATATTGTCCTTAGAGACACCAGGCTTTCCCATTCATAAATTAATACATATGCCTCGTGTGTGCATATTGAAAGTGAGATGGATGATTGACTAGTGTGCTTCCTAGCAGGCATGGCAGGAAATGCATATTTTGTGATTGTTTTTCTTTCATTTAACAAGCGGTAAAGATAAAGATGAGCCTACAGTTGACAGTGGTGTGTGGGAGGAGGATGAATTTTCTTATCATTGTTGAAGTCAAATGCACAGACCTAAACACAGTAGGCTGGGATCAGATGGAATTTGGTTCAATGCTCTAGCAATGTGGTGTCAAGATGCTAACTGATGGTCTCAGAAAATAGATAAAGAAAGAAAGAAAGAGAAAGGAAGGATTAGAAAAAGGAAAAGAATAAATAAATAAATAAATACATAAATAAATAAATAAAACAATACAGAAAGGAAGGAAGAGTCTGCCTGTGCTAATGATTCTTGGGCAAATGATCAGCTTTGGGATAGTAGAATGTTAAAATGTAAGGGTCAAATTATCTGGGCCTATTTTAGGTCTTTTTGAAAATCATTCCTTACCCACTCCTGTGTCTGATCCTTAAATCCAGAAGCTAAGAATGTCAGTAGATAATTCTGAAATATATAGAAGTTTTCTCTGCTTTTTTGGAACCTGCCTACCTATGCCTACCAATGCCTTCAGTAAATGCCTTCATATATGACTTTTTTGTTCTGTAACTAAAACATCTCACATACCACTGTCATAGTGGAACATGCCTTTTGAGAGCAAACAGACAAGAGTAATTCATATCTAGCTTCATAATAAACTTTTATTTCATCTTCTTTCTTTCTTTCTTTCTTTCTTTCTTTCTTTCTTTCTTTCTTTCTTTCTTTCTTGTGTGTATGTGTGTGTGTGTGTGTGTGTGAGTCTGTGTGTGTGTCTCGTCCTGTCTCTAAGGTAGAGGTATCTCTTGTTTTCTTCTTCCCAAAGAGGGAAAACACAAGGAAGAATAATTGGATATACATATGGTGGTTTCTTTTTAGTTAATGTATTTATTTAAAGACATATTTTCATTATCTGTTTTACAATATATTTGTGTGTTTGCATGTGGGTGGGAGGATAAATGTGCAGGTGAGTATAGGCACTTATAGAGTGTAGAGGTGTCAGATCCTCTGCAGCTAGAGCAATAGGAGGCGTGAGCTGCCTAGCATTGGTACAAGGAATTGAATTCAGGTCCTCTGCAAGAGCAGTATGCACTTTTAATTATTGAGCCATTGTGCCAGTCTCTTTTATTAGCACATTTTAAAGCACATTTCAGTAATAAGTGGTACAGTTTCTTTCTCCTTGATGTATGTGTTATTCTGATATCTTTTAGAAGTAGTCTTCTATAAAATACTCTCATAGGTCAATAATCTTGTTTTTGTTTAACAACATTATCCTTGGCAATTAACAAGAATTATTGTTAAATAGACAAATGGGTTAAAAGAAAGGCAATGAAAATGATCAAAGTGATAAAATGTTTTTTGAAAACCCCTCTCTGACCCCATTCTAACATGGGTCACTAGTCAGTTAAATTTGAGGTACATACTCTCTGTGACTAGTTTATTGAAAGACACCAGAGTCTTGACAAAAGATTCACAGTGTCTTAGTTTACTCTGAGGATGCCTGGCAAAGCAGAGCCCAGAAAGGAGACAGGCAGCCTAGAAATGGGCAGGCCCTGGCCTTTTCCTCATCCAAGTCCTGACCAGGCACCTAGCAGCCACTAAGTGAGGAAGATGTTCTGAGCAATCTGGGAAGTCAGGTTGTTAGTCATGCTGTTAGCTTCTAAAGAATTCTGCAATTCAGTTAAAGCAAAGATGGCTGGACTGCAGGTCCTTGTGCTGAGGAAGTGGCATCTGTGGTCAGCGAGTCTGGGCATAAGTTCTGCTCAGTTAGAGGTAAGCCTCGTCTGATTTTCGGAGAATCTGGGCAAAATAGAATCATGTCCTAAGAGAGGTGAGGATGGGAAGCGCCACACTGTTTCCTGAGGGGAAAATGGTGTTTTTTTGTGGAAGATCCAGTGTGTCATATTTGTGGGCTGGGGCATGGTGGCATGGAGAGTGGGGACTCTTGGGTGAGTGGAAGCTTTCTAGTCTGCCTCAGCTATGATACAACATCACCTTTTCAGCAACCATGGCACCACCCTAGAAAAAAACCACTGTGTTTAAAGCCTGGGATGTACTCAGACGTGCCAATGCCAATGTATTTTACATCATAATTAAAGCAGCATGGCCATAACTCTACCCAGAAATCCTCATCTCCTCGGTGTGCAGACAAGTAGCTTTTGTTTTCAGGAGCAGGAAACTTTGGAGAACTTATGCAGCTTCCTTCCTCTTGGTCAGTCAGAGGTAAGCCTTGTCTGATTTCCAATAGGGAGGAGCATTACTAATGCTGAACCCTCCGAGTAGACCAAAATCTTCCAGGCTCCCTACTCTGGCCAAAATAGGACAGAAGGACCACTCTTAGTGCTTGATTCCTTCTAGGCCCAGGACTCAGTCCTATTATCATTGAAACAATTGGTATGCAATATTTTGTTGAGATTCTTTCTTTTAAGCCAAATATGGTGAAGGCCTTCCTAGCCATTGAAACAAGGGGATACAGTACTAGCCCACAGGTTATAATGCAAGGAGTATTAGCAATACCCAGACTCTGACTCTATGTGAGTGGAGTTCTGGCCAGGGCTGAAAGTTGAAACAGGCAATATTGGCTTGTTAAAAAGTTACTTGGGTGATAATTTGAAGATGGAGATCTTGGCTGTATATGTCAGACCACAATGCCTTTAGCCAAAGAACAAAAGCTCAATCCAAAGTCAGAATGTTTGGTCTTTCTTGCCAAAACAAATGCATGTTTGGAAACTTCTAAGCAGCTGTCTAGGATTACCTACTGCTTAGTCATAGAGATAAAGTGTTAGTCTGATTAAGTAACTGTGTACTCTTCTGTCAAGGTGCTATTTACATCCAAGGGAATATGAGTCCCTCTAAGGACTTTCTGCTGTTTGCAGGTGACATTGGAAAGGGGTGGGGGTGGGGGTGGGAAGAGTGAAGCTTCTCTGGTCATAACTCTTAGAAATCCATGCTCTTCCCTCCTCTCAGTGTCTAAACTTTCATTCCTTCTTGCCTGGGTAATTTATTATCCTCTGACTTCATGTTTCCTCCTTTGACCCCTGTCCTCGTCTGACCTCTGTTCTCATCTTTCCATGAGCTAGCTTATCTTTCGAATAACTTCCTACTTAAAGTAGGAAGGAAATGTCTCAATACCTTGACATTTCATAATCTTATACTGAAGACTAACTACAGACCCTCAAGGATATTTAAATCTTGTTTTCTACTCGTGTTTCTCAAGTGAAATCTTTTTATTTTTCCTCCATATTTCTGAAACCTGTTGGAAATATTAGAAACAGTGATGATCAAAACAGAGACATGTTTCTTACTTATTCTCTCAGGTCCATGAAATCAAACTCCCAGACATTCCCTCTGGACTTCAGCTCCTTGGAGCCTCTGCACTCTTTATTTTATCTGGCTTGGAGACTTTTCCTTCCAGCCTCTGGCTTAATATACTTTAGGGCTTAGTTTAAGCACTCACTTTCCATGAAGATTCTTGTGGTTTATCTTCTGTGCTTCCACTGAGGTCAAGAAATTATTCTTGGTTCATAGTTTGTTCTCCACCCCTCAGGTAGTCACTTCTGAATATACAGACTCAAGTTCTTTCTTTCCCTTCTTTTTGGGGAATAGCAATGCACAATGAGCTTAAACCTTGAGCTTTAAAAGCTTGTCCTAGTTTCATTTGTGTTTCTGTGATAAAATAAAAGGATTTATTTCAGCTTACAATTTCAGTTAACTGCTTATTATGGTAGGGAAGTCAAGACAGGAGCTTCAAATAGTGAGTCACATCATATATACAGTCAAGAGTGGAGAGAAATTAGTGAAGCTCTAGGAGATCTAGGACTTCTGCCCTCCACAGGCGTTAGCACTCAAGTACACATTCCCCCCAAAAGACACACTCACATGTATGTGTATGCATGTATGTATGTATGTGTTAAAATAAATATTAAAAACTTAAGGTAATTTTCCACAGACCCTTCCACAGGTCAACTCAATGTACAAAATGTTGATTCCTGAAATTCTTCCCACATGATGCTAGATTGTGTCATAATAATGATGAAAGATATACAACCTACCAGTGATCATTACTGAGAAACTGAAGTTGAATTCAAGATTCAGCAAAAACAGGAGAGTCAAAGCTCAAGGGTGTCTGTATTGGAATTCTGAGAAGCTTTTATTTAAATATTTCTTTTATATTGAAAAGGGAAGTAAAAATACTTTATGATAAAATTAAAAATTTACATGGACAATATTTCAGATAAAATATGAGATATATAGAAAAACACATTAAAATTGACAAATTTCATGTAAAATTAAAGAGTAAAGTGGTAGACATGTACAACATTGCTAAATTAATTGAAATATAAACTAGAAACATTTTATGATAGAACTGAAGATTTACATGGAAAATATTTCTGATAAAATTATAGAAAATGTAGAAAACATGTTAGAATTGAAGATTATTATGGAAAATTTTATATAGATAGGCATAAAAGTATTCCTAAGTTGATTGAAAGTGAAATTATAAACATTTTCTGATAAACTTGAAGATTTACATGGAAAATATTTCTGATAAAATTGAAAAATATATAGAAAAACATGTTAAATTTAAAGATTATCATGGAAATTATACAGATAAAATGATAGGCATAAAGATAATTCTAAGTTGATTGAAGGTAGAATTATAAATACTTTCAGATATAATTGAAGATTTACATGGAAAATATTTCTGGTAAAATTAAAGAAATTATAGACAAATGCATTAAAATTGACTATATTATGGAAAATTTTACATATAAAATGGTATATATAAAATCTTTCTAAATTGAAGGTGAAATTAGAAATATTTGTGATAAAATCAAAGATTTACATTGAAAACATTTCTGATAAAATAGAAAAATTATATAGAATGACATAATAAAATTTAAGATTATCATGAAAAATATTACAGATAAAATGATAGACATAAAAAATAATAAATTAATTAAAAGGGGAATTACAAACATTTTCTGATAAAATTGAAGATTTACATGAGAAATGTTTCTGTTAGTCTATGTCTTTTTATTGGGGAGTTGAGTACATTGTTGTTAAGAGATATTAAGGAATAGTGATTGTTGCTTCCTGTTATTATTGATGTTAGTTTTATGTTTGTGTGGGTATCTTCTTTTGCATTTGTTGGAAAATTACTTTCTTGCTTTTTCTAGGGTATACTTTTCCTCCTTGTGTTGGCATTTTCCATCTATTTATCCTTTGCAGGGCTGGATTTGTGGAAAGATATTGTGTAAATTTGGTTTTATCATGGAATATCTTGGTTTCTCCATTTATGATGATTGAGAGTTTTGCTGGGTATAGTGGCCTGGGCTGGCATTTGTGTTCTCTTAGGGTCTGTATGGGGTCTGCCCAGGATCTTCTAGCTTTCATCTTCTCTGGTGAGAAGTCTGGTGTAATTCTGATAGGTCTGCCTTTATAAGTTACTTGCACTTTTCCCCTTACTGCTTTTAATATTCTTTCTTTATTTAGTGAATTTGGTGGTTTGATTATTATGTGCCAGGAGGACTTTCTGTTCTGGTCCAGTCTGTTTGGAGTTCTGAGAGCTTCTTGTATGTTCATGGGCATCTCTTTCTCTAGGTTAGAGAAGTTTTCTTCTATAATTTTGTTGAAGATATTTACTGGCTCTTTAAGTTGGAAATCTTCACTCTCGTCTATACCTATAATCCTTAGGTTTGGTCTTCTCATTGTGCCCTGGATTTCCTGGATGTTTTGGGTTACTGGCTTTATGCATTTTGCATTTTATTTGACTGTTGAGCCAATGTTTGCTATGGTATCTTTAGCACCTGAGGTTCTTTCTTTTATCTCTTATATTTTATTGTTGATGCTTGCATCTATGACTCCTGAATTCTTTCCAAGGTTTTCTATCTCCAGAGATGTCTCACTTTGTGATTTCTTTATTGTTTCTACTTCCTCTTTTAGATCCTGGATGGTTTTGTTTAGTTCCTTCACTTGATTGCTTGTATTTTCCTGTAATTCTTTAAGGGATTTTTGTGTTCCTTCTTTAAGGGCTTCTGCCTGTTGACTCGTGATCTCCTATATTTTTTTAAGGGATTTTTGTGTTTCCTTTAAGGGCTTTTATCTGTTGACCGATGTTCTCCTGTATTTCTTTAAGGGAGTTATTTAAATCTTTCTTGAAGCCCTCTATCAGCATCACAAGATACAATTTTAAATCCAACTCTTGCTTTTCTGGTGTGTTAGGGGATCTGGAACATGCTGTGGTGGGAGAAATGGGTTCTGATGTTGCCATGTGGCCTTGGTTTCTGTTGGTAGGGTTCTTGTGCTTGCCTTTCACCATCTGGTTATCTCTGGTACTAGTTGGTATTGTTGTTTCTGGCTGGAGTTTGTTCTTCCTGTGGGCCTGTAAACCTGTACCCTTACTCCTCTGAGCTCATAAGTGAAAGCACTACTGGGAGATCACTCTCTCCTGGTAGGCTAAGCACAGAAGGCTGTGGAGTTTCCCAGATACCTGTTGCAAATGGCAGCAGGAAGACTTCCTTCCCAGCTGCTCCACTGATCTTATGCCATGTGTGCTCCTAGCTGTTCCCCTCCAGAGAGAAGGTAGAGATCTCACCTCTGTGCTCAGAAGTGAAAGTGCTGCTGGGAGATCACTCTCTCCTGGCAGGCTGTACACAGAAGGCTGTGGAGTCTCCTGGCTCCCTGGTGCAATGGTGGCAGGAAGACTCTTATTTAAATATTTCAAAGTAGGGAAAGAGAAACAATGGAGAACATATGAAATGTTTCTCATCATGACTATCACCAGATGTGCTTGGGATATAGAAGGTCTCATTGCCAAATGGGGGCAGAATGAGTATACTAAACTGTGTTACTGAGGACAGGAGAGGAAGCAATTTACCCATGGCATTCATTGTACAGTCAAAGGAATTTCTCAGTGGAAATAAACCAAACTCTATGAGAATAGTGTTCACATAGCAGGATATTATAGGAAAGTATAATATATGCAGGTTATAGCTAGCCATCAAAGGTCTCTATGGGTTGATAAATATGGGCCTGAGTCTTGACTTTGTTAATGTATGAGCTTCAGGACTAGTTAGTAATATGCTTCAAGTCCATATCTTTTAAACAGGGGTCAAAGTTGGACTCATCTCAGAAGTTTAATTGTGAGAATTAATACCCTATTAAAAGTAGTTACTGGCACAGGACACAGTGGAGCAACTGGGGATAGGATACTTCCTGTCCCAATCTGTGTCCCAGAGCTAAGGCCTCCATACCCAAATCACACTCAGGGGAGAACAGGTCACCCTAGGAGTGCTAATACGCCTAAGATCACAGGCTCACAGGCCCACAGGAGGGACAAGATCCAGTCAGGTACAGCAAGACCAACAAACAACAGGGGTAACTAGATGGCTAGAGGCAAGGGCAAGTACCTAAGCAACAGAATCCAAGGCTACTTGGCATCATCAGAACCCAGTTCTCCCACCACTGCAAGTCCTGAATACCCCAACACACTGGAAAAGCAAGATTTGGATTTAAAATCATATTTCATGATGATGATAGAAAATGACCTTAAGGAAATACAGGAGAACACAGATTGTTAGAAGCCCTTAGAGAGGAATAACAAAAATCCCTTAAAGAATTATAGGAAAACACAATCAAACAGGTGAAGGAACTGAACAAAACCATCCAGAATCTAACAATGGAAATAGAAACAATGAAGGAATCACAAAGGGAGACAATCCTGGAGATAGAAAACATAGGAAAAAGATCAGGAGTTATAGATGAAAGCATTACCAACAGAATACAAGAGATCGAAGAGAAAATCTCAGGTACAGAAGATACCATAGAAAACATTGTCACAACAGTCAAAGAAAATGCAAAATGCAAGTTGTAAAAGCTCCTAACCCAAACATCCAGGAAATCCTGAACATAATGAGAAGACCAAACCTAAGGATAATTGTTATAGACGAGAGTGAATATATCCAGCTTAACGGACCAGTAAATATCTTCAACAAAATTACAGAAGAAAACTTCCCTAACCTAAAGAAAGAGATGCCCATGAACATACAAGAAGCCTACAGAACTCCAAATAGACTGGACCAGAAAAGAAATTCCTTCCACCACATAATAATCAAAATACTAAGTGTATAAATCAAACAAACAAAGAAAAGCAGTAAGGGTGAAAGGTAAAGTAACATATAAAGGTAGACTTATCAGAATTATACCATAGTTCTCACCAGAGAGTATAAAAGCCAGAAGATTCTGGACAGATGTCATATAGACCCAAAGAGAATACAAATGCCAGCCCAGGCTACTATACCCAGCAAAACTCTCAATCATCATAGATGGAGAACCCAAGATATTCCAAGGTAAAACCAAATTTACACAATATCTTTCTATAAATCCAGCCCTACAAAGATAATAGATGGAAAACTCCAACAGAAGAAGGGAAACTACACCCTAGAAAAAGCAAGACATTTAAAAAATCATCATATCCTTCTACAAAACCCTATGATCAACAAAAATGGAAAATCTGGATGAAATGAACAATTGTCTAAACAGATACCAGGTACCAAAGTTAAATCAGGATCAGATAAACCATCTAAACAGTCCCATAACCCCTAATGAAATAGAAGCAATCATTAAAAGTCTCCCAACCCAAAAAGCACAGAACCAGATGGATTTATTGCAGAATTCTATCAGATTTTAAAAGAAGACATAATACCAACACTCTTCAAACTAGTCCACAAAATAGAAACAGAAAGAACACTACCCAATTCATTCTATGAAGCCACAATTATGCTCATGCCTAAACCATACAAAGACCCAAAAAAGAAAGAGAATTTTAGATCTGTTTCACTTATGAAATATCAATGCAAAAATACTCAATGCAATTCCCTCAAACCGAAACCAAGAACACATCAAAAAGATCACTCACCATGATTAAGTTGGATTCATCTCAGGGATGTAGAGATGGTTCAATATACAGAAATCCATCAACATAATTCACTACATAAACAAACTCAAAGGAAAAAAAACACATGAACATCTCATTAGATGTTGAAAAATCATTTGATAAAATTCAACATCTATTCATGATAAAAGTCTTGGAAAAATCAGGAATTCAAGGCCCACATCTAAACACAATAAAAGCAATATACAGCAAGCCAGTAGATAACATCAAATTAAATGGAGAGAAACTTGAAGCAGTTCCATTAAAAGCAGAAAGTAAGGCTGCCCAATGTCTCCCTACTTATTCAAATAGTACATGAAGCCTTAGCCAGAACAATTAGACAATGAAAGAAGGTCAAATGGATGGAAATTGGAAAGGAAGGTGTCAAAATATTACTATTTTCAGGTGATATGATAGTATACTTAAGTGATCCCAAAAATTCCATTAGAGAGCTCCTACAACTGATAAATAACTTTAGCAAAGTGACCGGATAGAACATTAACTCAAACAAATCAGTATCCTTCCTCTACTCAAAGGATACACAGGCTGAGAGAGAAATTAATTAAATGACACCCTTCACAATAGTCATGAATAATATAAAATACCTTGGTGTGACTCTAACCATGCAAATGAAAGAGCTATATGACAAGAACTTCAAGTCTCCAAAGAAAGATATTGAAGATGACCTCAGAAGATGGAATGGTCTCCCATTCTTTTGGATTGGCAGGATTAACATAGTAAAAAATATCCATCTTGCTGAAAGCAATCTACAGATTCAAAGCAATATCCATCAAAATTCCAACTCAATTCTTCATAGAGTTTGAAAGAGAAATCTGTAAATTCATTTGGAATAACAAAAAAACCTGAGATGTCGAAAACTATTCTCAACAATAAAAGAACTTCTGAGGGAATCACCATCCCATGACTTCAAGCTGTATTACAGAGCAATAGTGATAAAAACTGCATGGTATTGGTACAGAGACAGGCAGGTAGGTCAGTGAGTGGAACAGAATTGAAGACCTAGAAATGAACCCGTACACCTATGGTCACTTGATTTTTGACAAAGTTGCTAAAACTATCTAGTGGAAAAAAAGATAGCATTTTCAACAAATGGTGCAGGTTCAACTGGAGGTCAGCATGTAGAAGCATACAAATCGATCCATTCTTATCCCTTTGTACAAAGCTCAAGTTCAAGTGAATCAAGGAACGCCACATAAAACCAGATACACTGAACGTAATAGAAGAGAAAGTGGGGAAGAGCCTGGAGCACATGGGCACAGGATAAAATTTCCTGAGTGGAACACCAATGGCTAATGCTCTCAGCTCAACAATTGACAAATGAGACCTCATAATATTGAAATGCTTCTGTAAGGCAAAGGAAATTGTCAATAGGACAAAACAGCACCTAACAGATTAGGTAAAGATGTTTAGAAATCCTACGTTAGATATATGGCCAATATCTAATATAGACAAAGAACTCAAGAAGTTAGACTTCAGAGAACCAAATAACCCTATTAAAAAAATGTGGTACAGAGCTAAACAAAGAATTCTCAGCTGAGGAATATCCTATCGAATGGCTGAGAAGCACTTAAAAAAATGTGCAACATCCTTAGTCATCAGAGAAATGCAAATCAAAACAACCCTGAGATTCTACCTCACACCAGTGAGAATGACTAAGATAAAAAAAAAATCAGGTGACAGCAGATGTTGGGAAGGATATGGAGAAAGAGGAACACTCCTCCATTGTTGGCAAGATTGTAAGCTGGTATAACCACTGTGGATATCAGTCTGGTGGGTCCTCAGGAAATTGGACATTGTACTACTTGAGGACCCAGATATACCACTCCTGGGCATATACCCAAAAGATGCTCCAACATATAACCAGGACACATTCTCCACTATGGTCATAGCAGCCTTATTTATAATAACCAGAAACTAGAAAGAACCCAGATGTCCTTCAAGAGACGAGTGGATACAGAAAATGTGGTGCATTTACACAGTGGAGTACTACAATGAAATCCTTAGGCAAATGGATACAATTCGAAAATATCATTCTTAATGGATTAACCCACTCACAAAAGAACACACATGTTATGCATTCACTGAAAAGTGGATATTAGCCAAAAAGCTTGAAATACCCAAGATACAATTCACAGACTGCATGAAGCACAAGAAGAAAGAAGGCCAAAGTGTGGATATTCTGGTCCTTCTTAGAAGGCATAACAAAATACTCACAGGAGGAAATATGGAGACAAAGTATGGAGTAGAGACTGAAGGAAAAGCCATCCAGAGACTGCCTTACCCGGGGATCCATCCCATTTATAGACACCAAATCCAGACACTATTGCTTATGCCAAGAAGTGCTTACTGACAGGAGCCTGATATGGCTGTCTCCTGAGAGGCTCTGCTAGGGACTGACAAATACAGAGGCGGATGCTCACAGCCAACCATTGGACTGAGCACCAGATCCCCAATGGAGGAGTTAGAGAAAGGTCTGAAGGAGCTGAATGGGTTTGCAACCCATAGGAAGAACAGCAATATTAACCCTGCAGAGCTCTCAGGAACTGAACCACCAACAAAAGAGTACACATGGAGGGAACCATGGCTCCAGCTGCATATGTAGCAGAGGATGACCTTATCTGACATCAATGGGAGGAGAGGCCCTTTGGTCCTTGGAAGGCTTGATGCCCCAGTGCAGGGTAATGCCAGAGTGGGGAGGCAGGAGTGGGAGGTGGAACACCCTCATAGACACATGGAAACGGATGATGTGATAGGAAGTTTCTGGATGGAAAACCGGGAAAGCTCATAACATTTGAAATGTAAATAAATAAAATATCCAAGTTTTTAAAAAAGTAGTTACCACTATGATTAGTAGGAATTTCAAGTGCTCAGTAAGACTGGTATCAAAGATACAACCTAGCTTTCTATACTACTTACACCTACCTCTATATATGTGTGAGTGTGTGTGTGTGTATGTGTGTGTATATACATATATGAATATATGTGTATATGTATATTTTTGTATATGTATACATATATATACATTTAAATAATCAGATTAAGAATTGGTCTCTCAAGTCATTCTGAAGTCATTTTGAACTGCTTGTTGTTGAGGGTAAAATGAATATTTCTGTACTCATCCCTGTTTACAAACTTGAAAGCCTCATCATCTGGAAAATCACTCTCTTCTTCCTTTTTGCTGTTCTAAGACAAGGTTTCCAATAGTGTTTTTCTCACACATTCTCCTTGTGTTGTGATATTAACAATAAATCAAGTGTAAAAAAGTGAGTAGGGGGTGAACTTAAAACCTGCCAACATCTCCACAGATGTTTCAAAAGACACCTAGAAGTTTGCTTCTGTCTGCCAGAGAGCTCAGCCTCACAAAGACCATGGCTCATTTCCAGTTGAAGAGAAACACTCAGTGATGCAGAAATACAGAGATCTCTCCATGTAGATCAGTTCTAGAATTAGTCTGAGCCCTAAACATCTCTTTCCAGTTTGACTTCTAAAACATGGATGCTGTCAAATACTTCTTGATTGACACTAATGCCTCCTGTTCTTGGTCCTGTGCACATAAGACAAACTTCTTGATAATGCAGTTTCTGCCATTAAGAGGCAGGGACAGAGGAAACTAAGTCGTGGATCCAGGCAGAGATAGTCTACTCCATTAGTTTAAAAATAAAGACGGGTGAGGAATAGATAGCACTACTGTGGAGAATTGCTGTCTGAGTGTTATATGGAGTTATAAGGTAGTGGGGGATGAGAAAAAGTGCTGCTTTTCATGATTGTGTAGATGGTGTTTTTCCAGTGATGGCATAGATATCCTTCCATTCAAACCTGTGTGCTGGGATAATCTTGCAAACCATGTTCAGGCAAATTCTTAGGTCAACTATGACAGTCTAGGGAAAGCTTTTCATTTAACTAGAGGTCTTGAGTCTTGGTTTCAAGGATGCATGTCGCTAGCTCATTAATGCTGGTTCTTAGTTTATCTAGTATATCCCTGGAAGATGGAGGTGGTAGGGGCAGCAATTGGGAGTTAAAGCAACACAGGAAAGAGAAGGACAAAGCTCTTTTGCCCTTCTGTACCTCTGTCTCAATTTTGTCTTTTGTTTAACCTATACTTGTAGGGCTTAGGCAGGACAGCTAGGGCACCACATGCTTCCTTGGCCTTCTTGATGACAAGTTACTTAAGGAGTACCACCAGCCTCCAGCCTACATTGTATAGTAGGGATCCTGGGATGCTCCTAAGCTCTGAGCATTGGGTAGCTTCTTAGAGACAGAATAACCCTCAGTTTGGGGGATGCTTGCTTCTGTTTTACTGCTTACTTGATACACTTGTGTTGTCTGTGAATAAAGTCTAATAGCTGCTTTATGATACACAAAATAGTACTTTAGCTACCAAAGAGAAGTAGAAATTGAGCATCTTTTTATTTATTTATCCTCCAGTACATTTTAAAATGCTAAGTCAAAGCATATTCTAAATTAAGAACAGGAAGAAAGTTCTCTTAGGGTGAAGTTCTGTGTAGCTGGCTCTCCTACGTGTTGGAGTTGCCCAGTGAGATTTAGACACATCTGGGTATATGCTATTAATAAGCTCCCAACAGTGAATCAACTGTGTCAACAGAGAAGCCCAATTTGCATAAAACACTCAATATAAGAGAATGCAGGGTATATGTTTTTCAGCAAGTAGTTGTGCAATATGAGCATTTTAAAGCTGCCCAATTAATCAGAAAAGCCACACATTCTTGAAGACATGATTTAATTTATAAAGAGTGAAGTCTGATTTTTAACAGTGTGATTATTATAGTTTGCAGATGAATTAATCTGTTAACTGAAGCACAGAGCAGACTGGTTACACAAATTCCAATATCTTGGAAGTAAAGAGATTGTTTTCTTCTTGACAAATTTAGGGGAGATAGTTGAACAGGCTCTTAACCTTCTATTCAAGCTTTTACCCTGGAATTCAACTGCTGAGTTGGGGTTTTGTTTTGTTGTTTTTAGATTTTATCCTTATATTTTAGATACATACACACATATGAAAGTATGTATGTGTGTTCATACATGTGAGTTCGGGCCCTGAGAAAGCCTGAAAAGGGTATTGGATCCCCTGGAGCTGGAGTTACAGGTGGTTGTGAGCTGCCTGCAATGGATGCTTAGAACTGAACTCACATCATTCACAAGAACAGTAGTATGTACTCTTCACTGCTGAGCCAACTTTTCAGCCTTGAACTTTGGAAGTGTTTAGTGAAGTGCCTTTTGAGGTAAAATGTATTATTTGCTTTGCATTGTGGAATGGAACTGAGAGTACAGGGAGGCAGGGGCAACTGTGGAGAAGTGCAGGGACTTGTCTGGAGTAGGTGATTCATTTCCCACATCCCTCTCTCTTTAGGACTGTGAGATTCTGGGGAGCCCATTGAGCCCAATTCTTCTCAATAAGCTATCCAGGGACACCATATCAGTAGCTTGTGCTTAACTACGGTGGACATATATATGCCACAGGCAATAGCACAGTGCTACAATTCTTCCTCTCTCCTTCCCAAGAGATGGTCATTAAGTATTTGTCCTCAATTTGATCAGTTCCCCTGTCACTGAAATGGAAGAGGGCATAATACTCCAACTCCATATGACTTTGACGAAATTAAGTGAAATATTTAGTGTCATTTTTAAAACAACCCATGGACATTGTTCTATGAGTTCTTGTTGAGAAGCAGTTTGGTAAGTCCTTTTGAGGCATATTATAGATGATGAATGGCAATGGCCAACACGTATTGCTTACTTCTTTTGATGTAGCCACAAAATTCAGACCAGGCTAATCAGCTTGTCTTTAGGTTTATACCCAAACCAAATAAGACAGACAGTGATTCTCAAGGAATCCAAAGCTTAGCAAGGAGTTTATTTAAAGACATGAATGGCAAGCTGTACATCTGCACATTCATCAGTGCATATCACCCCTCCCAGACACACGTGCACATGCAAATACACACACACACACACACACACACACACACACACCCTCTGCTAGCATTTGTAAAGCTATATATGCTTTCTGGTTCCAGGGAATCTTCAATGGGACCTAAGAAAAGATGGGACCTTAGACCAACTTAGTTCCTTGTTTTGTTTTCATAGGAGAGGATGGGGGTGAGGGAGGCTTGCCAAGACACCATTCAAGGTTTTATGTCCTGATTACACTTCTGCTCTCTTTAACAAGGAGATAGCAAATCACTGTCTACTCTTACACACAAGTGGGAAACATGTACCCATTGGAAGGAATTAATAAAACCGGGAGACAACTCCAGCATTTAAGGGTTTCTATCTTATGAAGGGTGACTGTTTCTCCTGGCTAGACATGGAATCTTTAAGTGGTAAGGAGGGAGTTCCATGTCTTAGTTAGGGTTTTATTGCTGTGAACAGACACCATGACCAAGGCAACTTTTATAAGGTGAACATCTAGTAGGGGGTGACTTACAGGTTCAGAGGTTCAGTCTATTTATTATCAAGACTGGAGCATGGCAGCATCCAGGCAGGCATGGTGCAGGAGTTGCTGAGAGTTGTACATCTTCATCTGAAGACTTCTGGTGAAGACTGGCTTCCAGGCCGCCAGAATGGGGGTACTAAAACCCACACCCACAATGACATACCTACTCCAATAGGACCACACCTATTAGTGCTACAGTCTGGACTAAGCATGTTCAAGCCATTATATTCTAATTCTGCAAGAATCAGTAGCTCACCAGTGGGCTTCACATGAACTCTCAGTCTCCACACTAGTGGAATACTCAAGCCTTTCTCAAATAGGAGATGGAGATGTTAACCCTCTGCACACACATAGCAAAGCTCTCTAGTATTCTCTCCTCCTGAGTTTGCCCAGAGTTTATTCTTTCCTAAGCTAGAGCTGTTTGCTTATATTACACGCTAGATGTGTGTGTAGGTCTCTCTGTGTGTGTATCTTCATGTATATCTTCATGCATGTATATCTTCAGCTGACCTCTTGCCACAATTGGAACCTTCCCTAGTCTCAGAGGTAAGAACAACACAGAGCCTGTGACTTGATGAGAGAACTTTACTCATTGATCCTCTGATTGGTCTTTCTCACTGTCCTCTTGACTTTGGCATCAACTAGGAAACATACCTCTGGACATGGCTGTGATGACATTTCAGATAGGCTGTTTCTTGACTGGAAAAAGATGAAGAAAATCGGTTGAGGGCCAACATCCATCCCCTGCTGCTTACTGACTATAAACACAATTGGACCAGTTGCTTCCATATTCCTGCCACCATGCCTTCATGCCACCCTGTCAGGTTGGAATACATTCTCTCAAACTATGAGCAGAAAGCAAACCTCTATCCCCCAAACGGCTTTTGCTAGGCATTCTGTCAAAACAATGAGACAAGTAACTAAAATAAATTGTCATCAGGGATAAATTTTCTTGGCCCAGTCTTTTTTTTTTTTCTTGGCCCAGTCTTAAACTGAGAGATAGTCTGCTCTTGTATTCATTCAGAGGGTAAGATGCTCCAGGAGGCTTCCAAACCAATATAGATTCATCCTTCCTAGTGTACATCCCGCAGCTACATCTGTGGAACAAAATCTCATAAATTTTCAGCATACCTAGTTCAGGAAAGTTATTTTTTGTTATGAATGTTTTTCTCTTTCTGAAAGTAGGAAAGTCATGCAGAAATTGAAAATATTCCATGGCACCTGTATAAAAGTTTGCAGAGAGTCAGGAGGGTTTTCTAACCAGGAGGGAGCTACTAGAGGATCCCTAGTGTGCTGAGAATTGTGGGAAGAAAGATATTCTGATGGTAAAAGGCAAGGCCAGAGAAGAAGAAACAGTCATTGCCATTTTTATATAGCATAGACTAAGGCAGGGATTCTGGAAACCACAGTTTATTGATGTAATTAATACCTCTAGAAGAAGACAAGAAGGAGGGCAGGCAACCCAGTCAAGAAGTTCTATCTAAGACAGAGCAGCAGTGTGGACTTCCAGTGGGCTCTGGGAACTTATTATACAATTACCACAGCTGTCCATGTGCCAGTAGGCTAGCTTATGAGTCATTACTGACCATCCACTGGCCTTACTTCCTACACGACAGAAGATAGTTCTCCACTTATGTGTGCTGCTATGTGCCTTTTGCAGCCAAAAGCCATGGTCTGGGGAAGGGGAACATCACTCTGCAGATAGACTTATAGACATGCCCCAGAGTATCTACAAGATGCACAGAAGAATCCAGGTTGTGTAATACTGAGTGTGAGTCTCTTCAAAATTATACTGTACATAGGGGGGGCAGCTCAGTCAATAAAATAAAATTCTTGTCTTGCAAGCATGGAGACCTGTGCTTAATCCCTAGAACTCATATAAACAAAACTGAGCATTGTAGCTTGTACTAGCAATCTCAGTGCTGGAATAACAGAGGCAAGAGAGTCATTGGGACTTTCTAGGTAGCCAATCTAATCTAGTCTAGCTAGCCCAGCCTGGTGAGTTCCATGCCAATTAGAAACCTTGACTCAAAAACAAATATTGTCTCATTTCTACTTGAGAAATAGAAGCTGATCTTGTTCTTTGGTCCCCAAATATATGCACACGCACATGCACTCCCATACATATATGAACATGCACATGCAAACATGCATAAGCATACACATGAGCACACACCCACATGATGTGGATAAGTGTTGGGGAGGCAGGAGGAGGAAGGCAATTGAGATACTAAGCATATAGACTTCAGAACAGCAGCTGGAAACCAACCAGGTCCGGGCGGTGAAGGCTGACATGCTTACAGGGCTCAAGGGGACCTACCACTTTCTTTAATAGTCTCGAAACCCTTTTGTGGAGTGCTGATCTGCTAACTGGGTCAGGGTTATTTTGGGATTTGAGTATTCACTATTACTTGGGAGGAGGAAAAACTGAAGGTAGAGGGGCTCTCTAGAGACTAGGTTTTCCACAAACTGGGCTCATGGTGGATTGAGTAGAGGTAGATGATTTTTTATGCATTTCTACACCAGGAAAACAAGAAGAGAATGGTCATAGTTAATTCATAGTTATGATGAGGACTCTATGGTATTTTTGAATGTAGTCAGTTCCCATACTGTTATATGGAATGCTGTAGACAGAGAATGCCCTGAGTATAGTCGGGTGGGAATGTATATTGTGGCACTGCCCAGTTATCTGAAAGATTCTAAACTGCAGCAGAGCCATTGGAAATTAGCAAAGCTGTTATTCTTAGGGGTCAGGGTCAGAAGGGTGAACAAGCTTTCCTGAGTGCATATTATGACAGACTTTTCCTGAGCAGTTATAACACACGAATTTATTCACCCCAAATAGGGATCCCAAAACAGACCAAGAAATACGGATACCACTAAAGTCCAATTTGGTGAACCAATGAGTGACTTTCAGAAATATGGTTTACGTGCTGTATCACCAAAGCCCACCCTAGCATGAAGGACAGCACACAACAGCTGGGAACCT
Organism: Apodemus sylvaticus; assembly: GCF_947179515.1. Classification (NCBI taxonomy): domain Eukaryota; kingdom Metazoa; phylum Chordata; class Mammalia; order Rodentia; family Muridae; genus Apodemus; species Apodemus sylvaticus. The sequence continues at coordinate 147,715,119 of NC_067475.1, forward strand.
GAGCACACTGCACAACATGCAAGCAGCTCAGAGGGTTGAGAGTGACCTTTCCTAGTGGCACAGCTGGTCTGAACCACTTCCAGGGATCTTAGCTGATCTTTATTTCTTCTAAGTAGCTGGAGTGTTCTCTGCTACTTTGGGGCTGCTTGGTTAGTCTTCTTTACAGCTGGCCTTATCTGAATCTTTATAACTTGACTTCATCTGGGAGTGACTTACAGCAGTCTTACTCTTGAGGAGAGGGGAACCTAGTTAATATGTCAATTTCAGGGACTTCCTGAAGGTTTTTGAGTTGTTTACTTTCTGTCTTAATGGAATGTTTTCTGTCTGGGTGGAGCATTTCAATCTCAGAGGAAATTGCTGAGTGGTGGTGGTGGTGGTGCAGGAAGTGTCCAAGTAAGATTGAGTGACTCTTACTTGTGAGTATGTAAAAAAACTAGCATCTTCAGTTTCTTCCTCCTGACGCTTACAGTTTGAGACTATCTATAGGAACATCCATGAAGACTAGCCTCCCCACCCCCTGAGCTTTAACTAGTAAACATGCAGAAGTTCCAGGTTGCTGGTAATAGTAGGTGCTACTCCAAGTACACCCCGAGCACACACACACACACACACACACACACACACACACACACATTCACATGAACTCTACTTTTCTGTACATGGGTCTGTTTTTTCTTCATTGCCTCATGTCCTCCTCCCATTCCACTTCCCCAAATCAGTGTTCTAGGACCCAAGCTGGGAGGATTGAGGTAGTACTGTGTCATTAGGTGCAAATGGGTTTTGTTAGCCATGAAAAACTGAACATTTTCCCCCTTTCCACCTCCCTCCTTACTAAGAATCCATATACTTTGACTGTGTTCAGTTTATAGTTTAATATCTAAATGTAGAGGGAAATTTTAAGAGCCAAGAGAAAATTCAGAATATTACAAAGATATTCAACATGTATTTTCCCACATATGTTATTACTATTCAGCGTGGTGATTTCCTTTTACATTGCACAGTCGCTTTTGTATGGGCAATTTGGGAGTTGCTAGAGCCCAGGAGACAAAACAGAGTTGAAGTAAAACCTCATTAGTCACTATGTAAGGGGCTGGTAAAATTTGACTTTGAATTAGCTAGGTTAAAATGAGCTTGTATTTTAATAAAATAACAATAGGATGATCTAGGCAGTCAAGGAATGGGAATTGCTTTTGAATTACATAGTATTTGGGGAAAAGAAGCTCTGTGATCAGAATAATGAGGATTTACTGTACATTGTGCATTGTGAGAATGCCTCTGTCTCTTAGAAATACTCTCTGTATTCATAAGTCTTTTGTGACTGTCCTGTCATTATGGGAGACTTTCAGTCTGCTTTGTCTCTCTGTTGTTAGCCATAATGAAATAATTGCAATGACAATTGTTTGCTTGTTTGGATTCAAAAGTTTCTGTGTTCAATTTCTTCATTTGTCTGCCTCCTGGTACCATTGTGTGGCATGTCATGACCAAGCACATTCCAAGGCAGGGGGTGGCGGTGGAAAAAAAGAAAAAAAAAAGAGTGTATCTTTTTTACTTCCTCTGGGAGAAATGTCCCCTTATATGAAATTTAATAGAAATGTTCACAGCACTACAGTGTAGCCATCCAGAATTTAGTAGCTTATACAGATGAAGATGGCAGTGAATACCAGTTTACCAGAGAATAATTTTATAAATCCCACATCAAAAACTATGTTTAAGACTGGGTTTGCTAGAATTTAAGGAAACATGTCATCCTGACATGCAGTGTTAGTAATAGGCACGGTACCTCATACATGTGAGTAGTACAAATGGCACATTTTAGTTTTTAAGACTAAAACTTTGGTTATTTCCTATTTCCTAACTTCACCCCACAACTATAAGGCTTTGCCTGAGAATTAGGTAATGATGTTTTGGATCAGGACAGGGATGGCTGCCCCCAGTACTGTGATGTATAAGCCTTCCAGAGGATGTGTCAGCAGTATCATCTCTCCAGTCTAGCATGGCTTGAATTTCAAATGTTCAGAGTTGCTTTAAGGAAGCTGGCCAGGTTATCCAAACAATATGGTGTAGACTTATTATTTAAGAAATGTGCTTTCAATTCTTGTCCTTAGATAAGCACCAAGCTCTGTTGCTTTATTTTTCTAAAGGCTTTTACCTGCTTAAGGAAAAGAGGTGGCTATGAAAGCCTTGTCTCATAAAATTGGATGACTCTAAGGAGACCATACAAAGAAATTCAGCCCACAGCATGATGTATCATGTATACTCCCTAAGCGAAGACTGTGCAGGGTTCCAACCTTCTTTCAGTCCCAGCTTCATTCCTGCCTGTGTTTCATTTATCAGCAATTTGTGTATATCATCATGGGCAGCAGTTCTTGGACCTGGATTGCAGGGGGTGATAAAGCATGGCCATTCTTCCTCTACCTTTCTCTGCCTGACGCTGAAGATTTTTTGAATAGATCAAAAAGAACCATCCATGGTTATAAATGTTTAGTTGGAGGTGAAGGAGAAAGCTAACCCTGCATCTCCTATCTGAAACAATTGTATCAGGAACCCATGTCTATATGTAAGCATATCCATATAACATGCACATCAGATTTCATCTATAAGGTGATAAAATAAAACGTCTTGGTGGGGATGATTTGCTCAGCTTACCATCCAGATGTTTATCTAAATAGTGTCCCACAGCTGGGGCATCTGAATCAGGAAGCTGCTGTGTGACTTGCAAATATAACAAGGAGATGACAGAATCTCCCTGCCTTCCCATCAGACAATCAGCATTTCTTAGACACAATCTGAAAGACATGATAGCATATGGCACAGCTTTTTAGATTCAATAGCTTACAAGCAGACAGCTAACACTTTCCATGGAAAAAGGCTTCCAGGTATTTTGATGAATCTAAAATTCTTACAAAGTATATCATTTGTAAGAAATATGACAGGAAAACAAACTGCACTTGGAGTAGCAGAACTGAGACTACAAGACAAACACCAGTAACCTCATCTTGTGTACAGCCTAGTCAAGAAATGATAGATTTTATTTTGTGGAAGTAACTTGAAAGGAGTAAAAAGCAAAGATTTAACATTTGGAAGAAACCCTTCAGTTCCACATTAAAAGCTTCAGGAATTCTATCTTTGGCATCCAGTGATTATTCTCATCAAGTGAGCATTTTTTTTTTCCTCATGTTCAGTTGAAAGGAAGGCAGTATAATTCCGTGCTTTGAAATTAATAACTGTGCAGAGCAAAGAGACAGCCTACAGGACAGAGAACAATCCATGCCAACTACAAAGGGATTAATATCCAAGGCATATAAAGTATTGCAAAAATTCAACACCATCAAATTATCCAATCAATAAAAGGAGCTGAATAGTCAGTTCTCAAAGGAAGTTTTGAACAGCCAATAAATATTTGAACAACAAATGTTCAACATACTTTGCTATCAAGGACATGCAAGTTAAAAGTGCTTTGAGATTCCGTCTTGCCTAGGGAGATTGGCGATGATTAGGAAAGCAAAAGACAATTGCTGGTGAGGATATGGAGAAAAGGAACCCTTATTTGCTGCTGCTAGGAGTGCCAACCAGGAACTCATTTCCAGCCGCTATGGAAATGAAAAAAAGAAACCTGAAAACAGAGTTACTTCATGACCCACATATAACATACTGAGAGTCTCTAAGTCACCACTTCACAGAGGTGTGTGCATAACCATGTTTATTGCTGCACAATTCACAATGGCCAGGAAATGGGACCAGTCAGATAAAGGAAATGTGGTACATATAATCCAATGGAACTTTAAGCAGTCAGTCATAAAGAAAAGTGAAATCAGGACATTCTATAGGAAAGTGGATGCAACTAGAAATCATTACGTTAAACAAAATGAGCCAGGCACAGAATAACAAATACTGCATGCTTTCCCTCATACACAGAACTAAGATTTATGCATATACGTATGTACATATGGTGTGTATTCAGATATGTATGTTTGTAGGTATTGAAACAAGAAAGGGTCATGAGAGTGGAATGAGATCTTAAGGGAGGTAGGAAAGCGGGAAGTGGGAGTTAATGGTTTATATGTAATATGCAAGAAGAAAAGGAGACTAACTGGAAGAAGGAAGGGAATCAGTTGTCAGGAATGATCGAGGAGGGGAACAAATGAGAACAAAACATAATAGCATGCATATATGGAGACACCATGATGAAACCTAATATTTTGCATGCCAAACCAATTGTGGTGGTTCTAGGCTCACATAGTTGGATACTTAGTTACCAAGGAGTTGTAGGAAGTAGAAGGATTAGGACTTTTGGCATTGTTGGAAGAAGTATGACACTAGGGGTGGGCTTTGAGGTCTCAAAAGTCCAGGCCAGGCTCCAGTCTCTGTTTTACTTCCTGCCAGTAGATCAGGATTGAAAGGTCTCATTTGTTATTTTTAATCTAGTAACACATGCATCTTGGATGGGAAAGCCAGGACTGGAGAAGTTGGGTGCTCTGAGGTAATTGCTGAAGTGAAATGATAGACAGACACGGATTCTTTGCCTCTTCTGTGGTATGCTCCTTCTGCTGTTAACATAGCATTCTGCACATATCAAGTGCTAACAAGCTACTGTGGATACAGTTCAGCTGATAAAGCACTTGCCTGGTATGGGCAAGAGTTTAGGTTCAATTCCCAGCACTGTAAAAACAAAAATTAAACCAAAACAAACAAAAACCCAAAACCAACCAACCAACCAACCAACCAACTAACCAAACCAAACCAAACCAAACCAAACAAAATCCTAAAATTTCCATATGGCCTATTAGGGCACTTCTATGAATTCTTGAAAAAAATTATTAAACTCAGAACTATCTTGATTTTTCTACAATTATTTACCTCACAAATATTTATCCATGGCACTCTTTTTCAGAGCCATTTTTCATTGTTATTTTTCATTATCTTATTTATTTCACATGTAGATTTAGTTTTTCCTTTCTTTTTGTTGCTCAGTGTTTCCAAACTATCTTTACTCTGTGTATGTCATTTATCTTGTGTCAGTATTTTCATTTGTTCTTTAAAGTCTTCCATATGTTTGAAAGCATCCTTGATTGGCTATATCTCTACTATATATTATCATCAATTTATTAAAAGGAATATGTGATGGTTTGTATATGCTCAGCCCAGGGAGTGGCATTATTAGAAGTTATGGCCCTGTTGGAGTAGGTGTGGCCTTTTTGGAGTGGTCATGGCACTGTGGGTGTGTGCTGTAAGACCCTCATCCTAGCTGCCTGGAAATCAGTATTCTACTAAGAGCCTTCAGATGAAGATGTTGAACTCTCAATTCCTCCTGTACCATGCCTGCCTGGATGCTGCCATGTTCCTACCTTGAGATAATGGACTGAAGTCTGAACCTGTAAGTGAACCCCAATTAAATGTTGTTCTTAAACGAGTAGCTTTGGTCATGGTGTCTGTTCACAACAGTAAAACCCTAAGACAGAATAAAAAATTAAAATGTAAATACAAATCTTATATTCAGAGGAACAAAAGAAGAAACCCTCCTTGCATGCAGAATTCCATCAGTTTATTAACTCCAGACACAAGACAGGGGCCATTTGTCTTTAAACTGTGAGTCTCAATGTCAGTGTTTATAACACAGCCTCAATCTAAGAAGCAAGATATATATTCTGCCTCGGAAACCTTTCTGCAATTACAGGTGTTCCTTAGGAAAGTTCCATTCCAATGTCAAAGGGCAGAGAAGGAGGAACTCTTTGAAGCATAGAGTAAGACATGATACAAGGTCTGCTTATACACCATACTCCCACCCCACTCACCTTGACAGTAGACAGGTGTCACCACTAGAAACACAGCTCTCACTTCAAAGAGAATGAGAGAGAGTTTATTCCAGAGTTAAATATGAGTGTGTGTAACTTGGGGACACAGATGGAGGTTCTCCCTAAATACTACAGTCCAACATGGTAAAAGTTTCATAAAGAATTTATAGTACCAGAACAAAGCAAATAATATATCATTTTCAGTTGTATTAGGGGAAATAGCAGGTAGGTGGGTTACAGTAAAATGAGGGCTACAGTTCCTGGATTCCAGCCTATGACAATCTTAACCCAAAAGGGTTGATGGAAGCTGGGGGTCTAATCTGTTCTATTCTAAAAAGTCACAAAACTGTTCAGTCATGTGCAAAGCTAGGTAATAAATGACTTTTAGGGCGTTAAGATAGTCAGGATTAATTTGGAATTATGACTTTCCAACTCTTTACAATCATTGAAATTCTGATAGTCAGCCTTGTGTTATGTTTATTGTACATAAGGCAGACTGGTTTTGCTTTGGGGGTGGAGGGAGTTGTTGTTTATTTTGTTTTGTTTTCCTTTTTTCTAGAAACTTCATTTATCACAAGACATCACACCAGATTCTGCTCACATTGTCATGGTTTAAAGAGGACACCCACGCCCTCTTCCCATTCACCTCCTATATCTGGGTGCCATTTCCATTTGATAATGAGGATATGAGACTCAGAAGTCTCAGCTACTCAATGTCCTGTCAACCATCCTCCTGAGTGCTACCCTCACTGTATGGCTATTCCAGCTGGCCCTGTTACAGTGATGGTTGTATTAGGCAGCCAATGGGATAATTCTGCATCCCCTTAATCAGGTGAGAAGTCTACATGGCCACAGTTATAGACATTAATGGAAAGTCCCTACCTCTCAGGTGCTCTATTATTTGAACATGAATGGTTGTTATAGTAGGAAAGAAGGAATACCTTCCTGATGTGGATTTTCATGCTGGCAAATTGGCTATTTAGAATCAAAGTCATAATATTACTAATTGGTACTAGGATTTTTTGTTCTGAGCTGTGCATGTGCTAAGTAGCCATTTTCCCTCCTTGTATAATTATGGCTTAACACTCATTTTACCTTCTGAAAGACAGAAACAGCTGTGCTGCCTCAGGAGAAAATACCTCACCTAGTAATTGCAGTTGGAGACATTGGTGCCACGTAGCCATGGGCAAGCTGTGGACAGGACCATGAAGAAAATAGCTTTGCTTAGATTTTTTTCTTCAACTGGGTTTAATAGAGGGAAAATATCTTCAAAGCAGGGCCAGAGAGGGTACTAGGCAGCAAGAGCATAGGTTTTTTAAAGCAATTGTTAAGAAGTTTCAAGGGGCCCAGAAAAGTGCCAGTACCAAGGACAGAACTGCATTGCTGAATATTCGCAGCAGATTCTTAAGGATTCCCTAAAGAAATGATCTCTTGGAAGGAAGTAAAGTCACATTTGGATGCAGCCATCTCTGATGTGTCACCTTAAACACCTGTGGAGGGAAGGGGCAGTGCTAGGAGGGGCTGATCTTGGAAATCAGAAGACAGGGTGGCAGGGGCAGTTCCTGGCCTGTTTCTTCACAGATTTTTTTTTTTTTTCTTTCCTCATGAGAACAAGGCACACAAATGTTCAACATTTTCCTCACTGCCACAAGAGTGGAATTGTGTGTTTTCACCTGTGATTCAATTCTGATTATTTCAATTTGGATCATAGAGAAACATAGTAAATTTGCTTCAGTACCAGAATGGAGATTGGACATGATGTCTGTTATTGATTTTGGCTATGGCCAAAGTATCAAGTAAACACTTGTCTCATATTGAAGTTATTGAAGGTGAGAAGGCCAGTGTCTGAGTGGTCACATTCAATAGCATCATGTCTCACTGATATATACTACCAGCAGTAGGAAGAAGAAGACACACCTTCTGAGGAAGCTGTGAGAGTACCTGTATTATCCCAGCACTTGGGAAGCTGAAGAAGGAACAAAAATTTGATGTTATTTTCAATCATGTGGTAACTCTGAGGTGAGTTAGATTATAAGGAGACTCAGCCTCAAAAAATAAATTAATAAAAGAAAGATAATTTAAAAGAAATTATCTGTCCACTTAAAACACAAATGCATGCTTTTAATTTCAAGAGTAAAATACTGTACTTATTGATAATTTTAATGGTTATTAATTTTATGAACAAAGTAGTAGCTTTCAAATACACAAGGCTGTGAATGGACAACTCATAGTTAATACATCAGCAGCAAAGCTTTTAAATTGATGTCTTCTATGAGTAACAGCACATGCATAAGAACAATTTATGTAGAACAACTCTGTATCAGCAGAGAATGCATGATGTCATCAGGGCTACACTTGTAGAACATCTGTATGTTAAAAGCCAAGATGCAAACTTTAAGTATAATGGTTTGTTTTTAGTTACTTAATATCATTGAAGCCTGTTGTTTTTAAGTCCTGCTTTAAAATTCTATCAGTATTACTGACCACCATGCAAAAGTCCAAAAATTTTATGAGAAACATATGATTTATGTATGGTAAAAGTCACCTCCTGAGGATATTGCTCAGTTGGTATCATGCCTTTGTGACATGCATGAACCCTGTGGTTCAATCCCCAGTACTACATGATTTGGATGCAGTAGCACATGCTTCTAATCCTAGCACTTGGGTTGTGGAGGCAGGAAGACTGGGAAGTCAAGACCATCCTTGGCTATCAGGCAAATTTGAAGCCTATCTGGACTGTATGAAACCTTATCTCAGAAACTAAAAGACATAAACAAGAAAGGTCATTTGTTTAGAGTTGTGAAAGTCTATACATTTTGAAAAATGTGATTACCTGTACCCACCATCACTAATAAAGCAAACATTTTCTGTCTTAGTTTGTAAGGATGCCTAACAAAACCATGACAGAATGTGTGGCAAATATAACAGAAGTTCATTTTCCCACAATGCTGGAGGTTGAGAGTTCTAGGTCAAGGTGTTGTAAGGCATGGTTTTAGTTTCTGTTCTGTGCAAGTACATGCTCTGGCATCTGCTGAAGGTCTACATTCCTGTCATTAGGATACCAGCTGTGTTGATTAGGATCACCTGAGGATAATATATTTAATTCAATATCTTTAACTTAATTACTTCTTTAAAGATCCTGTTTCCAAATACAGTCATATCCTGAGGTCTGGATGTTGGGCCTTCAATATATGACTTTGCGGGTTGGTGGTGATGCATGCCTGTAATCCCAGCACTCTGGGAGGCAGACGCAGCCAGATTTCTGAGTTCAAGGCCAGCCTGGTCTACAGAGTGAGCTCCAGGACAGCCAGGGCTATACAGAGAAATGCTGTCTCGGAAAAAAACAAACAACTCCCCCCCCCCAAAAAAAAACCCAAACAAATTCAATATATGACTTTGATGGAAGGATACATACAACCAGACCCTTGAAAATCAAACCTCTTCTTCCCCAATACTCCTGCATACTCAGTCCTCTTCCATGACCCTGACCTCTTGCAGTATTGGTATTTTCCTTGTCCTGACAGTTTTCAGGCCCATGTAAATGAAACCTTATAAATCTGGTCTTATGGATGCCTTCTGCAACTGGAGGTTGCTTCTTGGTCATGATTTTTGTGCAGGAATAGAAACCCTGACTAAGACAGTTGATTTGTGTGCAGGGCCACACACAGAAGGGGCACATCTAAACTCCAGGACTGCCTGTACTCCTAGAGCTGGTTTGATTATAAATCTGGATGCTCTCACATTCTCAAAGGAGTGGTCACATCAGCTACAAGCTGCTGTTTACTCTCTATCAGACCTCTTTCTTAGTGTAGAAAAGTAGAGCAACAATCAAGAGGCTAGGTCAAGTGGTTTAGCTGGTAATGACACAGGTAGGAAAAGGTAGTGCCCTATCTGTCATCTAGATACCCCCAGATCTACTGTCAGAGGGGTAGATAAACCTCTTTGGATGTGTCAGGCATCATTTTCCTTATGTGAAGTTTTCTTCATATACTTTACAAGGTATTTTATGAGATAATAGTGTCAGATAATACATTATAATGGCTCAGTTGGAAGGTACCCTTTGTAGGAGTATGGGAACCTAAGTTGGTATTCCAAGAATTTAATGTAAAAAAATTGTGATTAATTCCAGTCCTGGATAAGAAGAGATTGGAAGATCCTTGGCATGCACTGGCCAGACAGTAGAACTGAACTGGTAAGCTCTAGCTTCAAGGTAAGAGGAAGATACTCACCATCAACCTCTGTATTTGATATTAATGCACACACATCTGCACACGCTCCCCCACACAAGCATACAAGCAAGTGTACACACACACACACACACACACACACACACACAAATTAATGTAAAAAAGAAAGGTGTGGCATTGAAGTTTGTGGGATTTAGAAATGAGAGTTAAACATGGCTAAGATATGTACCAAATACTAATGTCCTTTTTGCAAACATTCTCTAGGCATCATCTGATATGGGGATTGGGGTAATATAAATAATATTGGTCAACTGTCATGTGCTGTTTGCACTTGTTTAGAGCTGACTCTGAGAACAAGATGTGTCTCCTTAATTCAATCATATTCTAACATATTTCTTTCAAAGGTCATGAGAGAAGACCTGAGACAGGCTGGCCCTGCCTCTGTGTCTGATAGAGGAAAAAAAAAAAACAGATAAAAATACTTTAAAAGATGGCATTCTTTAGACAGCTAGAAGGTAAAGCATTCTGAGTAGAGGTTATTATTGTTTATCTCAAGGAATAAAAAATGTCTGTGGTGGAACAAGAAACTGGATGCTCATTCAAGGAACGTTCTATTCTGCTTCGTCTCATAGCCAGGAACTCTACCCAGCTGACAAAGGGCTTCTCCAGTCAGTTTCTGCTTGGTGTTGCAAGCACCTGATTGGGTGGTACTTTTCTGTGTATCTGTGGTTTTTTTCTGCCATGCTTGCTATCTTCTTCTTCTTCTGTTTTGTTTTGGCTTGCTGTGTGCTTACTTTTTTGAAACTGAAAGCTCATCCATCTGACTATTCTTCCCATAAACTCTCTCCAGTCTTACTCCAGACAGCAAGTGACAAGGAAGAGGACATGGGAAGGCTGGCATGATGAGTGAGAGCCTCAGAAGCATCTCCCTTCCCTTTTCTATAGAATACTGCAAGGGAAGAGATATTTTTATATTAAAAAATGATTTTAGAAACATCTCTTGGGGGCGGCGGTGGCAGCGGGCAACAGAAGCAGTGGCTGGTCCAGAGGAAGGGCCATCAGCAGTGGAACCAAGGTAACAGGGTCCAGGCAGGCCCTGCGCCCACTACCACTGACCATCACTGGCCAGCCAGGCTGCAAGCGGCAGTGGATTTACAGCACCTTTCACCACACAGAAGCCACATTAGAACTTTGGCTCCCGTCAGTCAGTTACGAGAGACTCTCCGGCATCTTGGTTCTCAGAGGCCAGAGCAATCAGACAGCCTGAGGTACGCAAACATAACCCGAGGCCAACATGGTGGGGGTCTAAGCCCGACAGGCGTTGGCCTGCACCCAGGCCCTGGGCTGTTGGGGGGTGGGCATCAGTGTGTGAACCCGGCCAGGAGGTTGTTTGCCTGGCCCGGCGCATGCACCGCCATTTTGGCTAAGGGATGTCAGAGAGTTCTAGCAGGCAAAGCCAGTTAACAGGCATAGCCCAAGGCTAACATAGCAGAGGTCTAGGCCCGACAGGCCCTGGACTGCCCCCAGGACCTGGGCTGCTCAGTGGGCCATCGGTGTGCCAACCCAGCCAGGATGTTAGCCCAGCAGACTCTCCCAGCACTTTCAGGGAATGTGCGCTCTCCACCATCCTGGCCACTGACAGACCCAATTATCAGTCATAGCCCGAGGGGAATTTTGCTCAGGCCTTGGCCTGCCAGGCTTTTGCCTAGACTCGGGGCCTGAGCAGCTAGGCTAGCCTTGTGTGCACCAACCCGGTTGGGAGTTCGGCTGCCCAGCAGAGTGACCAGCACTCAGAAAAAAAGGCCCCGTAGCATACACCATCAGCACCACCTGGTTCACAGACACAATCTGGGGCAAGCACACTAGGGCTCCAAGGGCACCCAAGAGGAGGACAGCACATCAGCAATCTGTGACAGGGGAAACCCAGCCATCCAGTGTTGCAGAAATAGACATATAGCCTCACAGGAGGCTCAAACACGAGCCAGAGTCCAGAGCAACTAACGCCAGAGAACAAGATGGCAAAGGGCAAACGCAGGAACTCTAGTAACAGAAATCTAGGCAATATGGCAGAGTCTGAACCAAACTCTCCAACATCAGTAAGTCCAGGTTATGCCAACACACCAGAAAAACAAGATTTGGATTTAAAATCACTGGTCATGATGCTGTTAGAAGAACACAAAAAGGACATAAATGAATCTCTTAAAGAAATACAGGGGAACATGAATAAGTTAGAAACCCGTATAATGGAAACACAAAAATCACTTAAAGAAATTCAGGAGAATAAGGCTCAAGAGATAGAAGCCAATAAAGAAGAAACGCAAAAAAAAAAAAAAAAAAAAAAAAAAAAAAACTTAAAGAAATGCAGGAGATCTTGAGTCAACAGGCAGAAGTCACGAAAAAGGAAACACAAAAATCTCTTAAAGAATTAAAGGAAAGCACAAACAAACAAATGAAGGAAGTGGATCTAAAAACAGAAGTAGAAACAACTAAGAAATCACAAAGGGAGACAACTTTGGAGATAGAAAACCTGGAGAAGAAACCAGGGGCCATAGATGCAAATATCAACAACAGAATAGAAGAGATGGAAGAAAGAATCTCAGATGCTGAAGATACCATAGAAACCATTGACTCAACAGTCAAAGAAAATACAAAATGCCAAAAGCTTGTATTCCAGAACATCCAGGAAATCCAGGACACAATGAGAAGACCAAACCTAAGGATTATAGGTATAGATGAGAGTGAAGATTTATAACTGAAAGGGCCAGCAAATATCTTCAACAAAATTATGGAAGAAAACTTTCCCAACTTAAAGAGAGAGATGCCCATGAATATACAAGAAGCCTACAGAACTCCAAACAGACTGGACCTGAGCAGAAATACCTCCTGTCACATAATAATCAAAACCCCAAATGAGCTAAACAAAGAAAGAATATTAAAGGCAGTAAGAGAAAAAGGCCAACTAACATATAAAGGAAGACCTATCAGAATCACACCAGACTTCTCACCAGAGACCATGAAAGCTAGAAGATCCTGGGCAGATCTCATGCAGACTCTAAGAGAACACAAATGTCAGCCAAGACTATATACCCAGCAAAACTCTCAATCACTATAGATGGAGAAACCAAGATATTCCATGACAAAACAAAATTTATACAATATCTTTCCACAAACCTAGCTCTTCAAAGAATAATAGGAAGAAAACTGCAATACAAGGAGGGAAACTACATCCCGGAAAAAGCAAGATAGTAACCTTCTTTCATCAAACTCAAAAGAAGATAACCACTCAAATATAAAAATAACATCAAAAATGAAAGGAAGTAATAATCACTATTCCTTAATATCTCTTAACATCAATGGACTCAATTCCCCAATAAAAAGACATAGACTAACAGACTGGATAAGGAAACAGGACCCTACATTTTGCTGCATACAGGAGACACACCTCAGTGTCAAAGACAAAAACTAACTTAGAGTAAAAGGCTGGAAGACAATTTTACAAGCCAATGGTCTCGGGAAACGAGCCAGAGTAGTCATTCTAATATCAGATAAAATTGACTTTCAACCTAAAGTCATCAAAAGAGACACAGAAGGACACTTCTTGCTGGTCAAAGGAAAAATCCATCAAGAAGAACTTTCAATTCTGATAATCTATGTGCCAAATGCAAGGGCACCCTCATTCCTAAAAGAAACTTTACTAAAGCTCAAAGCACACATTGCACCTAACATAATAATTGTGGGTGACTTCAACACTCCACTCTCCTCAATGGACCAATCAGGAAAACAGAAACTAAGCAGGGACACAGTAAAACTAATTGAAGCTTTGGACCAATTGGATTTGACTGATATTTATAGAACATTTCACCCTAAAGCAAAAGAATATACCCTTTTCTCAGCACCTCATGGTACCTTCTCCAAAATCGACCATGTAATTGGTCACGAGACAGACCTCAACAAATATAAGAAGATCGAACTAATCCCATGCCTCCTATCAGATCACTATGGAGTAAGAGTGGTCTTCAATAGCAATAAAAACAACAGAAAGCCCACATACACATGGATGCTGAACAATATTCTACTCAATGACACCTTGGCCAAAGAAGAAATAAAGAAAGAAATCAAAGACTTTTTAGAATTTAATGAAAATGAAGGCACAACATACGCAAATCTTTGGGACTCAATGAAAGCAGTGCTAAGAGGAAAACTCATAGCTCCGAGTGCCTTCAAAAAGAAAATGGAGAGAGCATACACTAGCAGCTTAACAACACACATGATAGCCCTGGAACAAAAAGAAGCTAATTCACCCAGGAGGAATAGAAGACAGGAAATCATCAAACTCAGGGCTGAAATCAATCAAGTGGAAACAAAGAGAACCATACAAAGAATCAACGAATCAGGAGCTGGTTGTTTGAGAAAATCAACAAGATAGATAAACCCTTACTTAGCCAGACTGACCAAAGGGCACAGAGAAAGTATCCAAATTAGCAAAATTAGAAATGAAAAGGGGGATATAACAACAGAAACAGAGGAAATTCAAAAAATCATCAGGGGCTACTACAAAAGCCTATACTCAATAAAACTGGAGAATCTGGAGGAAATGGACAATTTCCAAACAGATACCAAATACTAAAATTAAATCAGGGCCAAATAGATCATCTAAACAGTCCGATAATCCCTAAAGAAATAGAAGAGGTCATAGAAAGTTTTCCAACCAAAAAAAGCACAAGACCAGATGGTTTCAGTGCAGAATTCTATCAGACCTTCAAGGAAGACCTAATACCAATACTCTTCCAACTATTCCACAAAATAGAAACAGAAATAACAATACTCAATTCCTTCTATGAAGCCACAATTACAATGATACTAAAACCACACAAAGATCCAACAAAGAAAGAGAACTTCAGACCAATTTCCCTTATGAACGTCGATGCAAAAATACTCAATAAAATTCTTGCCAACCAAACCCAAGAACACATCAAAACGATCATCCACCATGATCAAGTAGGCTTTATGCCAGGGATGCAGGGTTGGTTCAATATACGGAAATCCATCAATGCAATCCACTACATAAACAAACTCAAAGAAAAAAACACATCATCATTTCATTAGATGCTGAAAAAACATTTGACAAAATTCAGCATCCTTTCTTGCTTAAAGTCTTGGAAAGAACAGGAATTCAAGGCCCATACCTAAACATAGTAAAAGCAATATACAGCAAACTGGTAGCCAGCATCAAACTAAATGGATAGAAACTTGAAGCATTCCCACTAAAATCAGGGACTAGACAGGGCTGCCCCCTTTCTCTTTCTCTTTTCAATATTGTACTCGAGGTACTAGCTCGGGCAATTAGACAACATAAGGAGGTCAAAGGGATACAAATCGGAAAGGAAGATGTCCAACTATCATTATTTGCAGATGATATGATAGTTTACCTAAGTGACCCAAAAAACTCCACTAGAGAACTCCTACAGCTGATAAACAACTTCAGCAAAGTGGCAGGTTATAAAATCAACTCAAGCAAACCAGTAGCTTTCCTATACTCAAAGGATAAGCAGGCTGAGAAAGAAATTAGGGAAATGACCCCCTTCACAATAGCCACAAACAGTATAAAGTACCTTGGGGTGACTTTTACCAAACATGTGAAAGATCTGTATGACAAGAACTTTAAGACTCTGAAGAAGGAAATGGAAGAAGACCTCAAAAAATGGAAAAACCTCCCATGCTCATGGATAGGTAGGATTAATATAGTTAAAATGGCCATTTTGCCAAAAGCAATATACAGATTCAACACAATACCCATCAAAATCCCAACTCAATTCTTCATAGAATTAGAAAGAGCAATTCTCAAATTCATCTGGAATAACAAAAAACCCAGGATAGCTAAAACTATTCTCAACAACAAAAGTAATTCTGGGGGAATCAGTATCCCTGACCTCAAGCAATACTACAGAGCAATAGTGTTAAAAACTGCATGATATTGGTACAGTGACAGGCAGGCAGATCAATGGAACAGGATTGAAGATCCAGAAATGAACCCACACACCTATGATCCTTGACAAAGGGGCTGAAAACATCCAATGGAAAAAAGATAACCTTTTCAACAAATGGTGCTGGTTCAACTGGAGGTCAGCATGCAGAAGAATGGGAATTGATCCATCCTTGTCTCCTTATACTAAGGTCAACTCCAAATGGATCAAGGACCTACACATAAAGCCAGACACTCTGAAGCTAATAGAAAAGAAACTGGGGAAGACCCTTGAGGACATTGGTATAGGTGGAAAGTTTCTGAACAGATCACCAATAGCATATGCTCTAAGATCAAGAATTGACAAATGGGAGCTCATAAAATTACAAAGTTTCTATAACACAAAGGACACCATCAAAAGGACAAATTGGCAACTAACAAATTGGGAAAAGATCTTCACCAATCCTACATCAGATAGAGGGCTAATATCCAATATATACAAGGAAATCAAGAAGTTAGACCCCAGAAAACCAAATAACCCTATTAAGAAATGGGGTACAGTGTTAAACAAAGAATTCTCACCTGAAGAGCTTCGGATGGCGGAGAAGCATCTTAAAAAATGCTCAACTTCATTAATCATTAGGGAAATGCAAATCAAAACAACCCTGAGATTTCACCTTACACCAGTCAGAATGGCTAAGATTAAAAATTCAGGAGACAGCAGGTGTTGGCAAGGATGTGGAGAAAGAGGAACACTCCTCCACTGCTGGTGGGTTTGCAAATTGGTACAACCACTCTGGAAATCAGTCTGGCGGTTCCTCAGAAAACTGGGCACCTCACTTCCAGAAGATCCTGCTATACCACTCCTGGGCATATACCCAGAAGATTCCCCAGCATGTAATAAGGATACATGCTCTACTATGTTCATAGCAGCCCTATTTATAATTGCCAGAAGCTGGAAAGAACCCAGGTATCCCTCATCAGAAGAATGGATGCAAAAAATGTGGTATATATACACAATGGAGTACTATTCAGCCATTAGAAACAATGAATTCATGAAATTCTTAAGCAAATGGATGGAGCTGGAGAACATCATAGTAAGTAAGGTAACCCAGTCTCAAAAGATCAATCATGGTATGCACTCACTAATAAGTGGATATTAACCTAGAAAACTGGAATACCCAAAACATAATCCACACATCAAATGAGGTACAAGAAGAACAGAGGAGTAGCCCCTTGTTCTGGAAAGACTCAGTGTAGCAGTATAGGGCAAAACCATAACAGGGAAGTAGGAAGGGTGTGTAGGAGAACAGGAGGAGGTAAGAGGGCTTATGGGAATTTTAGGGAGTGGAGGGCCAAAAAAGGGGAAATCATTTGAAATGTAAATAAAAAATATATCGAATTAAAAAAAATTATTTTTTTTTAAAAAAAGAAACATCTTTTGGCAGATTCTCTTGTTATTAACAAGTTATGGTAAATAAATCCTATCAACAACCAGTAAAAACTGAGGCCAGCAAGATACTCATAGAGGGTTGATGTTAATAAGGAGTTACAAAGATACTGAGTAGGATCTAATCCACCAGGAATGACCAGAGTTATCTCGAGAGTCTTGTATACCAGAGGATAGCCATGGCCAGCACCAGTGGGCACAAGGCATTACACTCTCAGAAGGAGGAAGGCTCAAGAATGGTAAACATACCTGATTTGCTTTGAAATACAAACCTAAGTAAGTTGAGTTGGAAGTGCTGTTACTCCAGAAGGCTCTAGTATCAATTTTGCAAGCATCATTGTTGGTTCAGAGTCATTCCATCAATCAGTACACTAGTAAGATAGTGTTATAATAAAGGTACAAAAACCTGCTCCAGAATCTGAGTGGCTTACATCCAGATAGGCTCACGTCCAGCTAGTGCTCTTTGTTGTTTCTCTGTAGGTCTATTGTGGGTTTGGCCTGTTAAAACTGGTAGCTCGAATCTAGCTTGAGAATTACAGACACACCTGTTTTCTAGTCTCTCTCTCTCTCTCTCTCTCTCCTCTCTGTACTTTGCCTGAATCCAGTATAAAGTTAAACTTAACACCACAGACATTCTACTGACCTTGGCAACTTATGATTTTGAGGTCACTAATAAAGTGTGGGGGTGTCTCTCCCTCTCACAGAGTAAGGATGAGAGGCCTATCCATCTACATGATTTGTCAGCAGTGAGCACAAGAACCCAACCACACCTGCATGCTCCTTCATACTGTTTTATAAATTTGTTGATAGAAATAGAATTTTCTATAATAGAGTCTCCTTTTTTTAAAAATTAGATAAATTCTTTATTTACAATTCAAATGCTGTCCCCTTTACTGGTTCTCCCCCCCCCCCATGAAAATCCAGTAACCCATCCCCGCTCCCCAATCCACCAACTCCTGCTTCCCTGTCCTTGCATTCCCCTATACTGAGGCATTTAGCCTTCTCAGGTCCAAGGGTTATGTTGTCATTATATGTATCTATCTGCATGTGTGAAATGTGTGTATGCGTGTCATGACATGTATGTAGAGGTCAGAGGGAAACTCAGCATGTAGGGCCTCATCCTACTCCACCTTGTGTTAGTCAGGGCTTCTTTGTTGTTTTACTGCTGCATTGAATGTTGGGGCAATACCCTTGTTTCTGCCATTCATTCTTGGTAGGAGTGCTGGGATTACAAATAGTCAACTATGATTTCCACTTCTGTTGGGGTTATGTAGATTCAATTTTGCATTTCCTTTCTTGTGTGGCAAATGCATTTATACCCTGTAAACATTTCCCAAGATGGCATTTTCCTATTTTATAAAAGATATTATTTGCTTTGTTTATACACATGAATAGTTCTCGGAGGGCTGTTCAAGGTCATGTATCCAAGCAGGGTATAAGGAAGCCTTTCATTCAATGATCTATACTGTTCTCTAGGAAGGAACCGTGTTTATTTTCAATGTCTCTTCTGCTCTTGTCCTTCTTATCCTTCAACTATCTTACATGTTCCTGGAAACCTAATGTCCTTGCCTTTACACACCGGAGGGAGGCACTTTGCCTGGAATGTGGCCTAAAGTAACTATCACTGAGTTCCTTTCTCCTCTCTACTTCTTTTGTACCTCTCTAGAGTCTGGTTCATGGTCTCTGATGTTATAAAATCATTCTTTACTTGAAAATCAGTATATAATTCTAAAACACTCATTGTTTCTTAATTAAATACAGTCATAATTATACCTGGCCTTCCCCTCTCTTCCTGCCACCATGGTCAGTGTGTGTGTGTGTGTGTGTGCTACACATACAATAGGATTGTTGAAATAATTCTTTGTGGTTTTTATGATTAAAAATTACATGTTCAATTCTGGAGAATTTTGAAATATTTTTCCCTAGGCAATGAAAAAGACAGGCAAATAACTTGGAGGGGTGGTGGAGAAGCTAGCCTAATTTTAGAAGTGCTCACACGGAAGTTAAGCCTCCTCTGGCACAGAGAGGAATCCAGAAGTCTCTATTTCTGCTATTAAAAACCTGGTGTTCTTTTATGCTGTGTCTAAAGGACACAGCGAAGGGCCAATTCTCAGAGCTCTTCAGGTCAAACTCGGCTCTTGGCTCTGAAGATTTTGACAAAGGAAAGTCTGAGCCTCCAACACAACAGAAGTCACAAATGACTCTCAAGCTAGAAATACAAACATATTCAAAGACTAAAACACAAAGCTCTGGCCCAAATTTACTGTCCCTCTTATGTCAGCATTGTGTTCTACAAGCAATGTCCCCTTCATGTTGACATCATGTTCCACTGGGCACTTCCCATCACACCAAGTTGAAGGCACACATCTGAATACTGGTGTTCCTTCCTATTGAAAGGAGGCACAGCCCTGAAGAGCTGGCTGGACGCATACTGCTTTTTGATATAATGTTTAAATTATTTCAAATAAAAAAGTGGTCTCTGTCTTAATTATTTTTCTACTGCCAAAAAGACAGCATGATCAAGACAACTTGAAAAAGAAAGCAGGTAATTGAGGACTTTCATACAGTTTCGGTGGGTGGGTTCATGACCGTCATGGTGGGAAACATGGCAGCAGGAAGGCAGGCATGGCACTGGAGCAGCAGCTGAGAGCTTGAATCTTATCCACAAGCAGCAGATGGAGAAAGGGAGACTGAGCCTGGTTTTGGCTTTTGAAATTTCAAAGCTCACTCCTAGTGGCACACTTCTTCCAACATGGCCACACCTACTACCCTTTCCTAAAGCAGTTCCACCAACTAGGGACCAAGCATTCAAGTATGAGCCTATAGGGGCCATTCTTATTCAAGCCACCATATCTTCTAAATGATGTAACACACCTTCTCATGACAGAAGTGAAGTTGGAGCCGGGTGCTGGTGGCACACGCCTGTAATTCCAGCACTATGGGAGGCAGAGGCAGGCAGATTTCTGAGTTCGAGGCCAGCCTGGTCTACAGAGTGAGTTCCAGGACAGCCAGGGCTACACAGAGAGACCCTGTGTTGAAAAAAAAATCCAAAAAAAAAAAAAAAAAAACAAAAACAAAAAACAAAAAGCAAAGAAACAAACAAACAAAAAAAGAAGTGAAGTTGGATGTTGATATCACTTAAAGGAAATTACAAATTATTAATGTTATATGTCCCAGTTAGTGTTTCTATTGTTGCGATGAAACACCATGACCAAAAAGAATGTTGGTGAGGAAAGGGTTTGTTTAACTTATACTTCCACATTCCTGTTCATCCCCAAGGGAAGTCAGGACAAGACTTAAGTAGGCCAGGACCCCGAAGCAGGAGCAGATGCAGAGGCCATGGAGGGCTGCTAACAGGCTTGTTTCACACGGCTTGCTCAGCCTGCTTTCTTATGAGACCCAGGATCCCCTGCCCAGGGATGGAACGGATCACCATGGGTTGTGCCCCCCTATTCATCGCTAATTGAGAAAAATGTTTTACATCATGGAGGCTTTTCCTCTCAGATAACTTCCTCTCTGATGACTCTAGCTTGTGTCAGGTTGACACACAAACCCAGTCAGTATACTATGATTACATGCTAAACAAGTCATGATGATAAGCAGGGGAACGGACACCATATTCAGATACCTAGAATGGCATTGTAGGGGTGAGTGTGGGACTATCCTTGCATGCATGCTAGTATTTCAAGACGTGACCCCGCCTCCCTACTCATGCCCCCCTCCCCCATTTTAGCATATTGGTGATGGTGCACAGAAAGAGAATCCTCTTCAATCTTTTATTTCCCTTTTTTTTAGTCCTGAAAAATATAATGCAGGCCTACTCATTATCAGTGATCTGCTGTATCTGAGATTTTTCACTGGGATAACTGTGAGGTTTCTTGCATAGTTAGAAAAGCCTTCTGAGTAACTTCTCTTCCTCTAATAATGATAATTTGAAGCTACATAAGTAATTTGCTATTTGTTTTTATTTCCCATATTTCTTGGTTAACTATGTCCAGTCATTCTATACCTCAGTTTCTTCAATGTGAAGGAGACATTAGACGCAGTAATGTTTATTATTATTATTATTATTATTATTATTTACCTAAAAGTCTGTGGCACAATGTGTGGGTACTATTTGTTTGTTTTAGTGACTAAATTTTAGAATAGCCCCTAAGTAGGCATAGCCAGGGAGGCTAAATATGCTGTTCCAAACAGCATAGGTCCATGTATTAGCTTGTCCATCCAAAGAGAGGAATTCTGAAATAGCTGGGGCATTCTTTAGAAAGTCTAACATGGCCAATGTGTGCCAACATGTCCTCATTTGTGACATTGTAAGCCCTGTTCTACTTTATGAGCTGTTTCCTTGTTATATGAACTGCTTTGGCTACCCTGATCATTTGCAAGAAGGACCTCCTCTCTCTCTCCCTCTTCCTCACCTTCTTTCTCTCCCTCCCCCTGGGTATGTGTGTGTGTGTTTGTACACGAACATGTTTGTACGTTTGTATGTGCACACACACATGCAGTATAAATGATAGAACCAAGGCCTCACACATGTAAGGCAAATTCTTCAAACCAAGATATATCCCCCAACTCCAAAAATAACTCTTGAGCTTATAAAGCAGATGGATTCATATTTTATTCAGCTGAGCCCCTGTGTGAAAACAATCCTGTCTGCTGCCATGCTCGCCACTGCTCTGTAATGTGCATTCCGGTCTCTAGGAAGACAAATGTTTGCTGCCTCATCCCCTTTTTATTTATGACAAGCCTGGGATTTGGGGTCTATGGTGCTTGACAGGTGAGGAAGCCTTGGTCATAGAACCTTGCTGCCTTCGCTCTGAGGCAAGAAGCAGAGTAGCAAAGTGGTATGAGGGCAACATCCCACAGGTGCAGAGAGTGCCTGCTGTCTTCTCTTGGTTCCCCTGCCTTCCCTCTAATGAAAATAAACAACACTAAGCAACAAAACAGGAAAACCAACGTTTACCCTCCCCAGTAAAGGCACCACTGCACTGCTTTCATTTTCACATACAGTGTGCTTCCCAGTCCTGAGGTCTAGAACATGTATGCTTCTCTGCATTGCTTTCAGTGCGGTAGTGCATTGTGGACACTGTAGCTGCCTGTGCCGTTCTCCTGTGCTTACAGGGCCCTCCATGCCCACCCTGTTGCACAGCTGCAGTTAACACAGCCCTCATGCATTCTTTTCAACACTTGCTCTGCACATTTGTGAACTGGGTGGTAACAAATGTCATTTAATGTCATCTCTCTCTCTCTCTCTCTCTCAATGTTTCTTTCTCTTAAGGACAAAGATCATCTTGAATGATAAGAATGTGTGATGCTACTATGGTGTTGGTTTATTGAAAGTCTAACAATTGGATTCTCGCTGAGCTCGTCAGCAGGTAGAGCCTCTCTGTAGATCACAATTGCAGCTTTGCTAGAGTCTGAGCAAGGACGCCTCACTCTGTCTCTCCAGAGAGGTGAGAGTCTGTAGTCTGCAGCCATTGTTTTCAATGGAGTTCTCTCCCTTGATGTCCTGGGTCTGCATTTGCCAGTTTCAGCCCAGCCAGTAGAAGCTGCAGCTTTTTAATTTGCCTAGCTCATTTTCACAACAAGGGAGAGAAGAGTCAGTGGTAAAATGAGTAGTCACAGCAGCAACTGTAAAGTGAGAATCTTGGGATTCTAGGGGCAAATCGTGCAAACTTTACCAGTAAGAGCAAGGCACAATTACCACTGACAAAGAGAATGGTTCCAGGTCCTGCTTTTTCTATTTGTTTCTCTGTGGGTGTCCCTCATTGGAAAGTCTCTGAGGGAATTAGTACAGGATCAGCTGGACTGAAAGGGTGTGTGAGAAGGAGTGAGGGGAGCATGATCTAATGTCCTAAGTATTTCTCTCTCTAAATAAGAGAGTGGCTTTCTAGAAAAATCAACTTTAATATTAAGCATGTGTGGTACTATTGTAGGATTGGTTTATTGAAAGCTTAATAACTGGATGATCTGTAGTGCTCAGACTGGTGCACTACTTTAGCATCCTGTTGGATGTTTCAGAGCCAGAGGGTATTGCAAATAATGCCTCCAGTGGACTCAGATGAAACAGTTGGTAGTTAATTTCCCTTTGGTACTTTAAATACCCAAGGAGGGACAAGAAGCTTGGCCCACACAAATTAGGGCTACATTGAAGTATGGTCTCTTTTGTATTGTACATTTTAGAATTTAATGATAATATAATCATTAGCCAAAGATTTTATAGAACCACAAGTTCATAGGTTTGATTTGATCTTACCATATGAAAGTGTGCTTCACTCATCCAAGCTTAAGTTTGGACCTCTGCCTCTCTGTCCCATAGGGCATCAGCCTGGCTTCAGTTTGTCTTTTTTTTTTTTTTTCCCCAGTTCTGGCCTGGAACCTACTGTGGTCCTTACAAATGAGAGAGCCAGATGGACAGGGAAGAAGATAGCACTAACTCTTCTCTTTTGTCCTCATAGCATCCGTTTTAGGTAGGGGAGGGCAGGAATTCAAAGTGGTTTTATATACACAGTGCTCATTGTGGAATCCAGTGCCCAGATGGTGGCTAAGCATGAGATCTCAAGGTTTCTCCTCCTCAGGCTGTGACTTGCAGAAAAAGCCATGGTGGTAATAGTTTCTTTAATTAGTAGACCACATCCCAGGAAAATAGAAAACATATCTGTTTCCATAGCATTTTTCAAACCTGATTTTATTTTAAGTGCTTGGGTTAAACTCGTCTGGAAAAGTACCCAAGTGGTCACGCCAGGGCCCACTGTTTTCCTTTGGTCTGAACAAAATAGAGTGGCAAACTGGGATTGTGACTCCAACATAGTGGCAAGGCTTCAGACCCTCCCTATAGCTGCCTCGTGGCCAAGCTCCAGATGCTCCAGACTGGTACTCAGCAGGGCATCTGTAGGCACCAGGCTGGGGAGGGAGAGTTCCAACAGGAACATCAGGGAACTTGGCCATCAATTCAGATTCTGTCACTAACCACATCGCAGCTTACCAATTTTATAGAGACTCCTGGGATATGGAGGCAGGATTCCCTTTCAGAACTGCAGCTGGGAAATAAAGGAGCCTGTGCCAAACTTTCAGGATCTCCATGTCACATATCTATTACACATTCTTAGATGTTTGTAAGCTTCTTCTTCCCAAATGTTATTGCCTCTGGCCAGAAACCTCTCAGACGGAACTTCTATGGCAAAGAATTGTAATAGACAGAAACACACTCAGGGCAGGAGCTGTGAGACCTGGCCCCTTTTGATATACCTCATATTTATGCCGTCGTCAAGTCATTCATCCAGCAGGCTGACAGTCCTGTCTTGGTTTTCTTTTCTTTCTTTTTAAAATTTTATGTGAAGGGGCTTGTTGTCTGTGCCCATGTGTGTCCCCATGAGCACATGGAGGACAGAGGAGGATGTCCAGTGGGATGCCTTGTCACCTTCGGCCATGTGGTCTTGAGATGGGGGTCTCTCTCTGAACCTGTAGTTAGCCTGCAGTTAGGCCTGCAAGCTCCAGTGCTACTCTTGTGTCTGTACCCTGTCCCTGCTGAGGGAACAGAACATTCCCCATGCCTCATACAGGTTCTGAAGATCTGATACCACGTCCTCATGCTTGGGTAGCAAGAACCATTTTAAGAAGTATTTCTCTGGCTTCCTGGTTTTCTTAATTAAAAACATAGGTCCTAGTATCAAGGGTCTTAAAGTCTAATGCAACAAGAAAAGGCCCACAATTGTTTTTTAGTCACTTAAGAAGTTAATGTTTGCAACATGGCTCTTTGGTGGTCTAAGGTTGATCTAAATTGAGTGAGGCTCTCCTTTCCTTTCTGTTCGATGGTTTGTTTTCCATCTTGTGGAATGCTCCTGTTTGGCTTCTGGGTCCCAGCGTTTGTCGCCTGTAGACGTTCAGAGCTGGATACCTGAGTTCAGTGCTCTTCTTTTTTATAAATAAGGATTTCTCATCTTGAGACATCACTCACTGCATCTGCCAGTCAGACAGATACAACCTCTGCCAAGTGCGGCCCAAGGTCACCCATGTCTCACAAGTCAGAAGACAGAAGGACGCTGTAAAATAGGGGATTTCTTCAGAGCACCTGTGTCTTCAAAGGGAAAATAATATTCTTTGTTTCTATAAATAGATGGTAGCGAATTTTCTGTAGAACACCAGAAGTTATAATAATTGAAACAATGCATTTTTGGTATTGGGTATGTGTGTGTCTGTGTAGATATATAGATTAATGTGTCCCTGTGCAAGAGTCCAAAGTGATATATCCTTTATCACCATATTCCCCTGAGAGAAAATCTCTCTCTGAGCTTACTATTTGTCAGCTAGACTGGTTGCCATCAAGCCTTAAGGTTTCTTCTGTCTCTCCAACCCTAATGTCCCACCAGGCCTGGGGGTTACAAGTGATTTTTACATGTGTGTAGGGGATCTAAACTCAGGTTCTAATGTTTACATAGCAAGTATGTTTACCCTTTGAACCGTTCTCCCTGTTCCCTGATAAAAATATATTTTTTTTTTAAAAAAATCACTATTATAGCCAGGCATGCAGTAATCATCAAGGGATGAAACTACACAAGACATACTAAAATTCTACAGTTATTGGTCTCATAGAGTCATTTTGTACGGCAGCAGATAGAAACATTTAATAACCTTTTGATGTCAAGGAATTGACTGCCTTTTGCAAACACTCCTTGTACCTTCAGAAATAACCCTTTGGAAGCAATGCTCAGAACTGCTAAATGGATTTCAAAGGCTTTTTTTTTTCTTTTCACTCTCCATTACCAAAGAGAGTCTTTGGAGAGAAAAGGAGCTGTTAGGGTGGAGTGGGAGGTGGAGGGGAGTCATATAGAAATGTTATTGCTGCCAGAACCCCATTCACACCCAGTGGTTAGCTGGTGACTTCAGTGCAGAAGGATTGGAGAAAGGCTCAGCTGGTGGTTCAGAAAAAAGGTGCTAATCAGATCTCAGCAAGTCACAGACTCTACTTTAAGGTAGGAGGGGCCCGCCCTTCCTCAGTCCACAGAGTCCTCAGCTTCACTCTGGACTTTCATCATATTCTGCATTTACTAGCAATGAACAAAGATGGGGTCAGGGAAGCACAGTGGGACAGTCCCCAGGCTGCACAGCCAGGACCTGGCTGCAAATGAGAAATACCATGTTATTCTCTAGTCTTTAACCCTGAGTCTTCTAGTGGGCTTACAAAGTCTCATCTCTCTCCCTCTCCTCCTCTTCTTCCTCTTCCTCTACTTCCTCTTTCTTTTCTCTCTCTTTTATAACTTGGATTTGAATTGGCTAGTAGACCCATCTGTTCAGTTTGATTGGCTTTTGGTTAAACCTTGGGGTGGCTTTTGGGTTTAAGTATATGTCATATCCTCCCAGAAAACCATCTAGTTCCTGCTTAGGTCTTTGCTGACAGACAACCAGCAATCTAGCCATCTGAGTCTACATTTAAATGTTCTATTCGGCCAAAAACAAATAAACATCAAAAACAAAAATAGAATAAAAAAAAAAAACTTCCCTTAAAACTTATTACATGTCCTTGCTTTATTTTTATCCCAAATGAACCACAGTTACTATTTTATATTTTTCAAGAATTTGTTTCACTTTTTAAATATGATTCATTCATAATTTATTTAACACATATACACAATGCTTTGATCATAGCATCCTCTTTTTCCTCTTCCTTCCCTCACTTAATTTCTTCTTCCCAGTAAGCCCCTCCTTTCCCATTTTCATGTCTTCACATGTATGCTTGTACCTAAATTTCATGGCAGGTTCCGAAAAAAATTACACTGTTAGACAGGTCTCCCATGGGAGGTTTATTAAAAGAGAAGGGCAAAGGGGATGGAGAGGCTGCTTCTGCATGGAGAAAGGGTAAAAGGGGTGGAGAAGGAAAAATGTGGCTCTTTGCAGGAACTGTGGCACATGTGCAGGGAGACATAAATATGATAGAGGCGACAATGATAATGTGCGACCTCTGAGCTGCTAATGATGACAACAGGAGATCAGGGTGGGGCAATAGTGAAGCAGGAATAAGGCACTGGATCTCTTAAACTCCACCCTGCAATCCAAGTGCATCATCAATTTTGGGGTGTAGTTGACTCTCATTATCAGGACACATTTGATACTATTTGACTGGTTGGAAATCCCATAAGAGGAACTGATTAACTATTAGGTTGGAAATTCTTTGGATTTGTCATTGTAGGCATGTGAACAAGAGGTTAGTGAAGCAAGGTGCAAATATAAAAAAAAGAAGGAGAAGAAGGAGGAGGAAGAGGAGGAAGAGGAGGAGGAGAAGTCAGGAGAATCACTATTTCCATATGGGGTTTTCAATGGCCCAGAAATCAGATGCATTGAGTTGTTTCCTTATGCTTTTGGAGGTCTGTTTGGAGTTGTTGGATTTTGTTCTTCACTGTATGGAGCTGGTTGACATAGAGGTGGCATTCTTCTTAGAGAAAAAACTGAGAAGAGTACTGATGGTAGAAGGATAGAGACGTGGTCAGTCCTGCTGTTCTGGTGGCAATATCTGTGGTTATTCCTGCAACAGCTAAGAGGGACAGGAGCTGGTTGCCCTTTTGTTATGGTGGGCAGCTATTGAGTCTACAACTGGGATTGGTAAGGGAAAAGAAACAACAGTGCATAAACCCTTGACCAACTGGCAGGTAGATGATGATGTGCCTGAATATGACAAAGAATTGACATGTTCTGTACTGTAGGGCACTGTGGCAGAGATGAGTTATTGAGAATTATGGTTTTATTACATTATAGGGAACTTATTGTTCCTACAGAGCATGTGCCAAATAAGGAAGCTGACTAGAAAAGGTGTTACAAAAGGGAGTATCCACTTCCATATAGGTTTTCGAAAATGTCAGAACTGGAGGTCTCACAATCTCTGAAGTTCTTTATGTCTGACTGAAGCTCCTGGGTTTTGTTTCTCACTATCCTGGATTGGTTGACACAGAAACAGCTTCTTCTTGAAGAAGCAAGCAAAGGCCACCTTCTTTAGCTGTCAGGACATCAGGCCCTGTCGGTTCTGAAGCACCACGGCTGCCAAAGAATCGATCTGCTTCTGGATAGTAAGCACAGTTTCAGTCATTCCCTGGAGATCGGTTTTAAACTGGGAAGTGAATGTATTGTATTGGGCCAGAGAAGTCATTATTCCTGCCCCACCAGTACCAACACCTATGGCTATTCCTGTAGCGACCAAGAGTGGCATGATCTGGCAGCACTAGGGCCAGGGCATTTGATAAAAGGCAAAACAAGCCTATTTGAGAGTCAGTTCCAGGGGGCACACATAGCCAGCAATCTCCAAAGTGGCCAGGTTGGGTGATATTAGGTCAAAATCTGGGCAGAAGGCAAAATGACAGGTTTGTACTGGTTAGGAGAGGGCATGTCAAAGAAGAAATATTAGAGGAGTATTTAATTACTTCTATCTCCAGGGGTTGGATAACTGAGACATATTTTCTCTGGATATGAATACTGCTTATAGGGAGTCCAGATTTGTTGGCATGGTAGAGTTTACAACACATACTTCCCAGGTAGGATTCTATGGGTCCTGGATATGGAAGAAGAGGGTTTTGTGTCATTGATAGAAGAGGCAACTGGTCTGTGATGCTAACCTATGTAATTGGCAAGACAAATATGGACAACCCCACATCTGTCCGGCCATTCCTTACAATAAACCTTTGTCTGGTCAAAAATAAAGCAGAAAAAGAGGTCATAATATTTAGAAGGAATGTGAGAGATAGGGGTGATGGCAATGCTGATGGGCTCCTGACATCCAGCTATAGAGCAATTCTCTGATCCTATTTGGAGAGACCCTTAAGTGTCTCTGCCTTCATAGACAGACTAATGTCCTGATTGGCCTTTTTGCTGTCTCTCTCTCCTCTGCACCCCCTCCAAGTGTCGTCTCTGGCTTGGCCACATCGGAAAGCCTGTTGGCATTCCCATACTGACTTTCCAGCCTCCTGAACTGTGAGACCTAAACTTCTGTTGGTATAAATCATGTTGTGCCAGGCACAGTACAACAATGGCACAAAGTGTCCAAAAGTAGTGAATGAGGAAGCCAGCTCAGTAAGACCCAGCTGCTGCTGATTGCCCCACCTTAGGTCTGCACTGTCCAGGAACATCTGGCCTTTTTATTGTCATGGGAAGAGAAACAATACAGAACTATAGCATGGGTTCTCAGTGTGGCAGCCCCGTAGCACAGATGGTCAGAAGCAGTTACAGGGAACAGCTAGGGAAGGGGGAGTATTTTGGGGCTATCTGAGGAGAATTACTGTGGCTTTTTAATTCATGGTTAAATAAATTTAAGTGAATGAATTTAAATGAATTTAAGCATGATTAGGCAACAAATGCCTCCTATTTGTTTTGAGAGAAATGGGAAAAGAAAACACTGCAGTTATGTTACATAAATAGAAATTTTAAAATTATTCAATATGCTACTTGTCATTTCAAGTCAGTACAAATATCCAGCACTAGGTTAGATAGTTTCATGAAAATTCCTTATTGTAGACATAAAAGTTCTCAAATAATAAATAATAAATAAACAAACAAATAAACAAACTTCATTTTGGTCAGTTTAGTGTCCTTTGGCTTTAGTTAAGAAAATATTTATTTTGTGCATGTGTATGGTATATACATATATGTTCATATTTGAGCATGGTTTCATGTCTGTATTGTTTGCATGTGTAGAGGAATGTGTGCATATATTTGTGGAGAACAATGGTCTATGTTAGGTATCTTTATTTGTTACCTTTTACCTTATGTTTTGAGACATGGTCTCCCACTGAACCCAGAGTTCACCACTTTGTCTAGACTGTCTGTCTCTAATTCTCCAAAACTAGGATTTCAGGGATATGTTTGTATCTCACACAGGTCCTTTTTACTCACCGAACAAGTTTCTCTGCTTTTAGCTCAGAAAGGATTTTTAAACGTAGCAGTCAGTGATACATTTCAGAATATCCCCTTTTGGGAGAATTTTATAGGAAGGGGCTACATTAACATGGCAGCAGTGGCTCTCAGGTTAGACCAACAAGCACCAAATAATAGCAAGCACTGCAACAGAGAGAAATGTGTTTAGGTGGCACTGTGCTCCAAGGGTTATGTGTTTGAGCATTGATCAGCTCATTCATTTGGGAGGCTGAACCTTTAAGAGGTTAAGCTTAGCTGGAGGAAGTTTGTCGCTAGCGAGCGGTCATGAAGTATCTTTATGTCATGGATGGTAGCTTGGTCCACCTCTTGTTCCTCCTTTGCTTCCTGGAGAGCTAGAGAGCTCAGTGCAAGCTTCGTTGCTTCAGGGATTCTATTCCCCCTCACGCCAGAATGGATTGTACCCTCTAGATGCTGAGCTAAAATCAACTCTTATTCTCTTAAGTGGCTTCTGTTAGAGCAAGGAGAAAAGTGCCCCTTATAGTTTGGCAGAGATTCCCCTACTCCATGTGTCAAATTGCAGTTCATTTACTGACTCTGTGACCTGAATTTGAGAAGTCTGTGAAACAGAGAATGAGGATGTGGGGTGGACATGGGTAGGGGTAGGGGGTGGATCTGAGCTCTTTTCTATGATGTCATCTGGAAACCATAAAGGAGACAGGCTGCTTTATTTATAACTAGATTCCTGGATATTGCAGAGAAATCAGTAAAGGAAGTAGAACATGCTAACCGTGGTAGTTGTGGACACCAGCAGTCAAAAGACATCTACTATGGCAAGAGGAAAGTGACAATTATGTAAATAGAGAGTTTCACTCTTCTACTGCTGTTAATCTCTTCCCACTGCATGAGTAAGGGCTTTTAGTGTATGGCATGCAATATGCAGCTAGCAGTGCCAAAGAGTGACATTTAACTGAGAAACAGAAAAGCCAAATTTAGCTTGAAATTCACGTATCATGGGGTGCACCTGGCTTTTCAATAACAGAGCTTCAGAGCCACAAAAGTGGCTAAGATTCTCTCAGTGCACACGAAGCTATGAGGCTTGTGCAAGGCCAGCCTTGGAAAACTATTGGTGTATTTTCAGACTGTTTTCTCTTTAACTGGCCACGTGTCTCCAAACAGAAAAACAAAAAGTGGTATCCACACTTTATGTTGGTCTAAATTCATTGAACTGAGCTGGAGCTTGTGTGGAGTTCTGGACTCCTTCCTGACAGACTGAGTCTCAAGCTGCTGCTGAACATATTAAAACACTAGGAAGGCAAATCTGGCTGTGCTGAGTGGTTGAGCGAACTCTGATCTACAGCAATGCTATTATCCTTAGCAGAATCTGATTTTACATGCAGGACAGGCTTGAATGAAGAAAAGAGGAAAAGTCACCAACAGTAATTTTTCATAATCACAATGGGATGATAAAATTGCTGAACTATGCAAACTGGGAAGGCTGTTTTAAAGCTTATTTGTGCTAAGTAAAATTAAGTCCCGTTTTTCTAGACGTTAATAAAACTTAGTCACTATAAAAATGAATGGAGATGTCAGGAACTTGTGCTTAGTTGCTGCTTTACAGAGCAAGCAAAAGATGTCTCTGCCAGCGACCGATCATAGGTATACTTACTTCATTATGCATGCTATTTCAAAGATTATTGAGACACCAGGCTTCTGGGTGACAGGGAGGAAGGGCCCTCTCAGATGAGATTCCTGCTACTATTTGATGTTGGCAGTTGGAAGAGGGGGATTGTTGAGAAGATCTGGTTAGCCTGAGACACTCAGGTTACTGATGAAGTAGAGAGATTTCTCATAACACCTATGGAATTAATTAAATACCAATGGTAAAGTTCTCCTGTTTTGCAACAGTGTATAAGAACTGAGAACCTCTCAAAGATGCATGAGTAGATCTGCTCTCAGTAAACAGCTCATCTATAATCTGCTACATCTGTTGATCAATTGATATGTCAATATTTGGACTTGAATTAATTGTGAAGGAAAGGATAAAGCCAGACACTTTATAACTTTATAATTCCTTTTCCTCGGAGCTCTTCTAGTTCATATTTACCTCCTTAGAGATAAAGATAAAAAAAAAAAACTAATAGGGACAAAACATGAAAGCTATTTTTATGCTTGTCTGTAAACCTGACAAAAAGTTTAGCGCGAAGCAAAGGAATGTGTCAGGACTCACGAATGGGATGACGGGCCTGTATTAGTCGTTATTCATAAAGGTACAAAACAATCATATGTACAAATACATAGATGCCATGGATATTTGTGTAGAACTGAGGGATGTGTCTATATATGTAAGTCATGTTTGTTACAGCTTTCTATGGGTTAGATTTCAAATATTTTCCCAAAAGTCATGTTTTAATGTCTTTTTTTGATAGCTTTCCATGTCACTGGGAGAAGGTGGAACTTATATGGTGTGGGATTTGGTGTGGGAAATTAGAACAATGGGAGGAAAATTCAAAGGAAACACAGAGAAAGTCCCATGCCCCACCAAACTCTCACATTCAGAAAGTCACAAGAAAGCATCCTGATGGATTGGGCCACATAGCCATCCTTTCCCCCCAAATAAACATAGGTTCCATTCCTCTACATAGATCACCCCATCTGAATTGCATAGAATGAACAGTTCTGCAGACATAGGAAAGGAAATGGGATAATGTACTGGCAGAAAGAGGACGTGTTTCCCAAAATGTCACTGTGGAAAACAAACAAACATGTAACAATATATGAATCATAGCATTGATGGCTTTCTCTGCTGCAGAAGACTTTAATTATCAAGAAAAGCAGAGCCATTGTGATAACACCAGTTGGCAGTGGGCCCCCTTTAATATGTGGAGTCAAACCTTGTATGTTCTTCAACAACTCACACAGTTCCTGGCTGGCATAATAGTAATTCTTCTATATCTCTTTTAGACTGCCTGCTAACTCTCATTTGTCCAAATGTTCTAAAATTGACCCTATCCAAAAAACAGTGAATCCCTGATATCTATAGATCTTTATAAAGAAAAAATAAAAATTAATAAAAATTAAAAATTAAAAAAAATCAAAAGCATGTGTGTGTGTGTGTGTGTGTGTGTGTGTGTGTGTGTGTATGTATATGTGAGTGTGGGAAGGAGGGTAGTTCATTGTGATTGTATATCTGGAAGCTAGAAGTTGACCTTGGGTATTTGTTCCTCAGTAGACAGCCACCTTATGATTAATTATTTTTAATTTTCAGGGAGCATGCATATGTGTGTGTGTGTTTGTGTGTGTGTGTGTGTATCTATGAATGTGTGTGAGGAAGGGAACACTTTTGCCTCAATACCCTTGCAAAGTCTGAAAACAAAACTGGCTGCTAGTCCTTACTCTCTACCTTCTTTGAGACAGAGTACTTTGTTCAATGCTGTGTGTTCCAGGATAGTTGGCCTGAATGTTTCCAGGGATTTTGTTTCTATAATCCATCTTACCTTAGTAGGGCTGGGATTAGAGCTGCATGCAACTGTGTCTAGCTTTCCATGGGTTCTAATGTTGAACAGAACTTTACCCACTGAGCTATCTCCCCAGCCTGCACCTAGTTTTCTGAAATGGTCTCTCTTTGGCTTGGTGCTCACTAAGTGGCTGAGTTAGCAGGCCACGGAGCCCCAGGATCTGACCTGCCTCCTCCTCCCAGGGCTAGAATTGCAAATGTACATCATCCATCATCATCCCTGGATCGTTTTACACAGCTCTGGATAATTAAACTCAAGACTCCATGGTTGCATAGGAAGCACTTTAAAATGTGACCCAACTCCCCAGTCCCATAGAAGTTCTTCCTTGCTGTCTTTCACTACTATATGATGTCATAAAGTGGGTCCTGTCCTGTCTCAAAGATAGATCTGCTGCTTCTGACCCTTAAATTCCCTTATCTTGCTCTACAAGACTACAGCTTACATATGAATACCACTTGCCAACGCGTCAGCTGGAAGGGAGTAATTTCCAATGTAAGCCCAGCATTATGGTGAGGGTGACTATTTTGGGGATTTACTTCACCAGTCTAATGCAATTGTTGTGCTACAGCCCCCTGCACCTGGGGAGCTTCCCTCTGGGATCCTGGGATTCATACTTGGTCACAGCATCCAATGCTTAATGTTTTCTGTGACTTTGAATCTGCCTTAGCAGCTGGATAATCTTCTCTGAGGAAACCCCTAGTCCCCTGAGTTTAACAAGCACGTTTCTCTTCCCACATGCTGAAGTAGAGGACTGCTTTTCCATGACTCTGGGAAATAAGTCTTAAATATTCCTTTCCTGGTTGTAAGAGGTGGCTTTTATACTTGGCTTTTACAGAATAACCAAGTTTTTCTTCCAGGAACAACAATGGACTCTTTCCCAAGGAGGATTTATATTTCCAATTGGTATAATTGACCTAAAATCTCTCCTACTTGGGTATTCTGTTAACATAAATGTAAACCTCAAGTTCTGCCTCCCAGTTGCCTCTCTCAGTGTGTCTTCTGTGCTGAAGGATGACGTTTTAGTCAGGATGACTGAGGCTGAGATTTGGGAGTCAGGTTTATATATTTCTCTTTTTTATTTCTACATCTTATTTAAGCAAGTCTTGAACATCTTACAGAAACCAGTTGATTTTCTTTAGCTTCTTCTATTCTGTGATGGTTGGTATTGATTGTCAAGTTGACAGGATCTAGAATTAACTAGGAGACAAGCTTCTGGCTACATCTGTGAGGGTGTTTCAGGATTAGGTCAGACTCTTGACATGCTTGTGAAGGATAATTAAGGTTCACTGAGATAGAAAGACTCCCCCATCAATATGGGTGGAACCATTTCCTCAACTGAGGCCCTGGAAGGATAAAAATGAGGAAAGCAGGCAGAGCCCCAATATCCATTGTTCTTTGATTCCTGACTGCAAGTGCTACTTAACCAGCTACTTCAAGTTCCTGCCATTGTGCCTTCCCTGCTGCTATAGCCTGGGCCCTGAAACTGTGAGCCCAAATTAAGCCTTCTGGAAGTTGCTTTTGTTGGGCGTTTTTCATCACATCAACAGGAAAATCAAGCAAGACACATTCCCATCCCATTAATTCCTTAATGATGCCTCTGAATTTCTCATGAACGGTTCTAATCTCCTGCCCAGTCTTGCCTCTTAATGATGCAAGTAGGATCATGTAATGTTGACATGACTGATTAGTGACTTCTCTTCTTTAAACACCATTCCAGAGACTTGCCAGCGTCTTTCCAGGCTCCCTAGCCTCATTTCCCGGTTTTATTTTCATATTGTTTGTTTCATCCACACTCACGTTCTTGCTCTTATGAGGGTTCCAGGTGCTTTCTAACTTCTGGGCCTGCTCATCTCCAGTTCCACTTTTGGGTTCTGGACCTGACCTCACAATGATCTCCACCAAACACCATTCT
Organism: Apodemus sylvaticus; assembly: GCF_947179515.1. Classification (NCBI taxonomy): domain Eukaryota; kingdom Metazoa; phylum Chordata; class Mammalia; order Rodentia; family Muridae; genus Apodemus; species Apodemus sylvaticus. The sequence continues at coordinate 147,750,792 of NC_067475.1, forward strand.
ATGTATTCTAACTTGAATATCACATTTTTGGTATTACCAGCCACATTTTGGTATGACCAGCTTCAGTGTCCTCTCTGAATATCTCCGTCCTGATTTGATTTTCTCTTGCTGTGCTAAAACAGTCTGACCAACAGCAAGTTAGGAAAGCGTTTAATTCATCCTACAACTCCCAAGTCACAAGCTGTGACTGAGAGAAGTGGGGGCGGGGGCTGGGGGGGAGGAACTCTAGGGAAGAGCCTGAAAGCAGAAACTGAAGCAGAGACCAGGGAAGACTTCTGCTGACTGGCTCTGCCTTGCTAGGCTTGCCCACCTGCCCAGGGATAGCACCACGGACAGGGCCCTCCTGCCTCAATTAGAAAACAAGAAGCCCTATAGAAATGCCTCAGGATAATCTGATGGAAGAAATTCTTCAAAGTTTCTTTACCACCACCCCCACCCGCCCCCTAGGTGATTCTAGGTTTGTGTCAAGTTGACAACTGAAGCTATGACAGTCTGGCGTATCACACTGAATGCAACTGCTCCTCAAATTGTCTTCCTGTCAAGACATTCGTGGCAACCATCTGTCTCTGCTACCCAATTTTGTGTTCCAGAGCTCAGAACAATACCTGCTACAATGGATTCATATTGATTTAAATAGCAAACGCATGGATTTGTCTTAGAAGGCAGCAGGGAGAAACAGTATTCAGAGGTGTGGCTTTGTTGTTGTTTTAATCCGTGCAATTTATATATTTGTTTGTTGTGAGACAAGATCCCTGGCTGGCCTCAATCTTACTATGTAGCTCAGGATAACCTAGATCTTCTAATCCCTATTTCTGCTTCATGAGTGCTGGGATTATAGGTGTGTGTCATCTCAGTCACCTTATGTGATGCTTCAGAGGGAACCCAGGGCTTTTTTTTTTTTTTTTTTTTTTTTTTTTTTTCCAATAGGCAGATACCCTAACTTACATTTATCTTCAGCCCAATCTAATTTTCTTTCTTATTTTTTTCTTTTCTTTCTTTGTTTCTTTGTTTCTTTGTTTCTTTGTTTCTTTGTTTGTTTCTTTCTTTCTTTCTTTCCTTCTTTCTTTTCTTTCTTTCTTTTTTCTTTCTTTCTTTCCTTCTTTCTTTTTTCTTTCTTTCTTTTTCTTTTCTTTCTTTCTTTTTTCTTTCTTTCTTTTTCTTTTCTTTCTTTCTTTTTCTTTTCTTTCTTTCTCTTTCTTTCTTTCTTTCTCTTTTGTTGTTATTTGTTTTCGAGTTACACATATATGAGTGTTTTGTGTGTGTGTGTGTATGTGTGTGTGTATGTGTCTGTCTGTGTACCATATGCACACCTGGTGTGGGGTAGGGGTCAGAAGAGACTTTTGGGTTTCCTAAAACTAGAGTTACAGCTAGTTACAAACTGACATGTGTGTCCTAGGAGCTAAACCTGGGTCTTCTGTAAGAGCAGCAAGTGCTCTTAGCCAGTGGGCCACCTCCTGCTGCTAGCACTATTTATATAGAGGGTGGTATATTACTCTTATACACTAAAGGAAAGGAGTGGTTACACTTCTCTCAAGTGAGAGAAGTAACTAGGATACCCCTAGTCTGAGAGACTTTGGTCCGTAGGCACGGATTGGGGCAGAGAGCTTGGCTTCTGGAGCCTGTTACCAGCTATGTCTGCTAACTCTCATATTTTCTACCTGTGACTTTAACTACCACAGAAAAGGCATAAATGGTACATAGTTGTTTTCAAATAGGGGGAAAATGTTTTTGAAGTCTCCTGGGTGAGGTGACTGTGAAGGCTGAGTTTCTAGTCATCTTTAAGTCAGTAATGGTACCAGAGGTAAAATTATACAATTGGAATAATGTTGCAAGCTGATAACAACACTGTCTGACAGGACAGTCCCCACCCCTCTGAACACTATTCCCCTAATTGTTCTGGAAGCTGCTTATCTAGGCTGGAGCAAGTGAGATCATACCACATGAGGGCTTCACAAACTCAGGCTTTTGTGTTGATTTTTTTTTTGCTCTTAAAAATGCATTTGGAAAACTACTCAGTTCCTGTGAAATAAATGTGCATCCATTTGTTACAGTGCATTTTAAAAATGGCAAATCATAAACTGCTGACCTCAAGGGAGATCCAATAAATCATTAAAACACAGCCACCTGCAAACCGAGCTCTGACTAATTCCTCACATTCGGAGATATCAGGTGCCTTAAGACTCTCACCATCCACCTTAACACCATGCACTAAAACAGCACCTGCCAAACGTATGTGGGGTGATACAATTTTATTTGGATGCTAAATCTATTATTTATGTGTTCACTTACTGATCTGGTGGGAGTGAAACTCAAATTGCACATCCTAAGCTGACACCTGTTCCCTTGCAGAGAAACACACACACACACACACACACCACCACCACCACCACCACCACCACACACATATATTATATACTACACACAGAGAGTGTTATGTAGCCCAGGTTTATCCTCAAACTTGATGTACAGCAGAGAGTGATCTTGAACTTTTGATCAACCTCAAGAAGTCCTCTCTAGTCCATCATTAACTCTGAGTCCCTTAAGTACTGTTGTATCAATGTAAATGGCTGAGGGTCAGTTTAAATGTGATCTCTTTCACAGGCTTGGGCTCATGCTTTGTGTTTTGCTTGGAAGTTGCCCCATTACCACACCCTTGTGCACAGCCCGATATTTGGGCAGCTGAAGTGAAACAGACAATTGTGCAACTCCCCAGCTAACTTGAGGAAGGAGTGAGTTTCCCAGATGACTCAGGTGATACCTAAGAAAACACACAGAGGAGAAAACATATCTTTCTTTTATTAAAATGTTTATAGGACTTGTGGCTAGATGCTCTGGGTGGTGGGTAGTCTTTCTGGCTGGACAAGAAGACTTTCCAGATACTGTACTAGTGGCCTTCCCTAACTGAGAATGACTGTTAAGGTTGGGAGCTGGGAGGCTAATGCTGATCAGATATGCCTGTTCCCTGCCTTCCCTCTCTGACTGTCTGTATTAGTTTTTCTGTTCTATCATAATTTCTATGAACTATGTGACACAATTTAGTAGCCACATATTCTCCCAGCCTTCTGAAAGGCATAAGAAGTCTGAAATCAGTGTGTGTGGACAGTGTTGCACTGTCCTTGAAGACTCAGATATTGTTTTTTTTCCCCCAAGTTCCATCCCATCTCCAACTGAATCTAAATTTTAATATTTTCTAGACAACTCAAATACAGATTAGAATAAGGTAGTTGTGAGTTCCCAAGAATTCAATTTGATGAGATTGTGTGATTCTCCCAAAATGAAGGAGCTTGGTGCTTCTATCTTTGAAGGTTATGCCAAGCACAGGCATTTTTGTAAGTATGTTTGCTATAGTACAGACAAACAGTGGGGCACTTGAGCCAATCATCCACTCAAAGAACCAAGTCTAGTACAGATGGGCAAAACACCTTGAAACACTGTATTATGAAACTTTATATCAGGAAATTGCATAGAATTTTACATGTTCTATTCTATGAACGAGAAGAATCCTGGCTTCAGGACATAGGGCCATTTTATGGGATGGGATATAGAGCTTATGACCACCTACCTATAGACACTAGATGTGGTGTGACCTTCCATGTTTGGACTTCTATACAAGTCAGAGGTGGTGAGATAAAGATTATCTTTCTGAAGGCTCTGGAGGAGAACTCTCACCTTCCCAGAATATTCTTTGATTTGTAGCAGTGAGACTCCAGTCACTGTTCTTCTTCGTGTGTCTTCTTCCCTATGGTTCAGTGTCTCTATATCTATAGATACATGATCTGTAGATGTAGATCCTCTTATAAGTACCTCAGTCATTCTGGAGTAAGGATAACTTTAAAAAAAAATATCATCCCTACTTGCTTAAATCTACAAAGTACCTCATACTGAATGAGATTATATTCACAAGTATTGGGGATTAGGATTTCATTGTATCATTTGGAGAGAGGATTTAACACAGCTAGAGCTTTCCCCCTATTGAGCAAGTCAGGCATTTATTTAAATCATTACTAAATATATTGACACTAAAAAATTGAAAGAGGCTACAGAGGACAGACAGGCTTTCATGTTGAAGACTAGGCCTAGGCAGAGTTTTGATGAACGGATGCTTGGTTCTGCAAGTATTCCCTGTGTACTAACCAGTTTTAGAGGAGAGTGAAGAGTGTACTCAGATAGAACAGAGCAATCAGCAGTGAAGACTCCAAGGAACAGGAAAAGGGAAAGCAGCAAAGAATTATATGGCTTGAGAACAGAGGACCAAAGGATGTGACAAGGGTGACTCAGTCCTGACAGGTTTGCCATCTTCTCACCAAGCAGGACCTGTTGAGCCACACTGGGTAACGTGTATTCCTTCTAAGAAAATCAGGGGACCACTGAGGATATGTGCAGAAGACTGCTCACTTGAAGCCGTCTATAACCCAGTAGACATATGGGACAATGCAGTGAGGTCAGGCGGTGAGGCAGGTGAGGAGGGTAGAGAGTTAGGATCTAAAGACCTCACCCACAACCTGCTTTGGCAGGTTCAGGATGGTGCAATATCAACTGGTAATGTCGAGCCAGACATAGACCCACGAGAGAAGGCAAATGAAACATGTATATGTTCATAGGACAAAGGTAAATAAAAATCAGGACAGGTGATGGAATAGGGCAAGGTGATGGCATGGGGGGTCTGGGCCTGGGAAAATAGTCCCTGTGCTGTTGAGAAACCCCACCCCCCATATCTCCAGTTTGGGGAAGGGAAGACCAAGAGAGCAGTTCAATTAACATGATATAAGGGTCATGCTGGACTCAACTAGCACTTCATTGAGTAACTGAAATTTAATGCTAACCTAACATCTGAGAAGGATCCTGGCCTCCTTTCTTTTTGACTGCGGTAAGATCCTGGGACCCTGAGGATTTTAAAACAGGGCGCACCTAGCCACATTAACTAGAAGTTTTATAGCTATCACAGATCAATGACCATTAGTATACAGGCCTAGGGATGGGCTTGTGTATTGTTTTTATCATATGTATATATGATGTATGTACAGGCATGGTTTTATGGGGGGCAGGATGGGGTATAGAGGGTGCCTGTGTGTCACAATGTGTATGTGGAGATCAGAGTTCTAGCCTTGCACTTTATTGGAGACAGGACCTCTTACTGTTTTCTACGTTGTTTGCCAGGCTGTTGGCCAGTGAAATTTGAGGGACTCTCCGGTGTTCTTTTCAAATCTCGCTGTAGGAATGCTGAAACTATTGATGCACGCTCACTACTAAGTTCAGTTTACATTGGTTTTGGGTATCTGAAGTGTTTGCCTGGCAGTACTTGGCTTTACTAAGCCAGTTCCTCAGCCCTCTGTAGTTTTGCAAGATTACGGTTCAGTCCCTAGGCCCCACACTTGGTAGGCAAGTGATATACTACTGAGCTATACCTCCAGGACTTTATTATTGTTGTTGTTTTAGTGCTGGGGATGACAAAGTTAACTGAAGGCACAGAAACGTTACCTAAGTCAGTGTGTTTTAATTTCTTCAGACAATGCTTCAATGAAATGACAGGGTAATTCAAGATTTCTATGAGCTACTTTCATTCAGTTCAAAGAGCAAGATATACATAAAGATGTTAAAAGCTAGAAAAGTACCACATTCTCTAACCTTGTAAGTATCTTCTCAACCCATGTAACTCTATTTCTTCTGCCAGAGCATCAGAAGATAACTTTTGGGAGTTGTTTCTCAGGTATCATTTACTTTTTTTTTTTTTTTTTTTTAGATAAGGTCTTTGACTTGAGGTATGTCAATTAGGTTCATCCCTATGAACTTCTTCCCAGTGTTGCTTTAATTATAAAAGTATAAAAATTTTCTCCTTCCTTTCTTTTTTCCCTTCCTCCTTCCTGCCCTCCCTCCTTTTCTCCTTCCCTCCCTCTCTCCTGCCTCTCTCCATCCCTCCTTCCCTCCCTCTCTTCCTTTCTTCTTCCCTCCCTCCTTCCCTCCCTCCTTCCCTCCCTCCTTCTCTCCCTCCTTCCCTCCCTCCTTCCCTCCCACTCTTCATTTCTTTCTTCTTCCTTCCCTCCCTCCCTCCTTCCCTCCCTCTCTTCCTTTCTTTCTTCTTCCCTCCATCCCTCTCTCCCTCCCTCCCTCTCTCCCTCTCTCCCTACCTTCGTTCCTTCCTTCCTTCCTTTATTCCTTCCTTCCTTCCTTCCTTCCTTCCTTCCTTCCTTCCTTCCTTCCTTCCTTCCTTCCTCCCTCCCTCCCTTCTTTCCTTCCTTCCTTCCTTCCTTCCTTCCTTCCTTCCTTCCTTCCTTCCTTCCTTCCCTTTTTCTTTTCAAAGGGATAAATGAACATATGGCTTTCTTTCTAGGCTAGGACAAAGGGGGTAGGGTGTTGCCTTAGCAACTAAACACTAACTTTTTTCAACTTCCCTTATCAATATTCAATTAACATTCAATGGCTTCTTTGCTGTGCTCCATGGTTTTATCACCTGCAAAGCAGAGGTCAACAGGGATTACAGAGAAGCAAAGATAGCTCAGAAAAGCCTGAAGGGGCTGAAGCAGGACGCAGAATGTCCCTGCAAGACCTGTGGCATTGCTCCATTTGCCTCCTCTCCCAATCCTAGGTCGTATTTTAAGGACTTATATACAACTTAGATGTGGTCCACGGGAATGCAGAGGGCATGGGTCCATCTTTGGTGGTGACATTCAATTTCTGGCACTTAGAATGGAGACTCAGGAGCAAAACTGATTTAAGGAAAAATCATCAGCTTTTTCATTTTGAGTGTAAAGGTTCCTATGATAGTTGCCAAAGTAATGCAAGGCAGCAAAGGAGATAACTCTGTGAGATTTCTCCCTGTGAAAGAATGAAGTCGTTAAATGGTCAGTCTCCTCCTTTCTCTTCCCAAAACTGAGTAGTTTTTGAATCCTCATACTCATTTAGAAGCTTCACTATTTTTCTCATTCATTCCCAAATGTAGAAGCAGGTTTCTCGGTGGAAATTCTCAATGTTACTTCTCAATCTCTTTCCTCTTTGGCCTCGTTGCCACCGTCTGGGATGCTCTCTCCACCTCAGGCCTGGCCTTGCGCTCATTTCCACCAGCTTCTGTGGACAAGCACGGAGGTGAGAACAAAGGCGTTCATCTTGTTCTCCCACATCAATCACTTAGCTAAAATGGCTGCCTTAATTCACAGTCCCACGAAACAATCTTCACGATCCTTGATTTAAACTTTTCCTTGTCTCAAATTCAGAATTTGGTTTATCTCCACAGCAATGCCCAGTGAGGCAGATGAACCTGTCCCTATTTTACAAAGCATCTGAGGCTTATGAAGTAAATGTATCTTGGCTAAGGACACACATTAGTCACTAAAGATCTGAGATTTGGATCTAGTCAGGTTAATGCCAAAGACATTTAATCAATTAGCATTCTGCCTGCATAAGCAGTGGAGATAAATAATTTTTATCTATATCTTTGTCAGATGTCTTATGCAAGAACAGTCTGACCTTGATATGATATCAAATAATGTTGGTGCTCTTAGAAATGTGAATCAAGTGTGCATACATGGAACAATGAGGGCCATCTTCTACCTGATGCTAAGGACAGATGTATCTGTTGTGTTTTTGAGTATTAGCATTACAGTAGGGTTGCTAGATTTACCAAATACAGTCATAAAGTTCTAACTTAGACTTAAGTGCAAATAAACAATGAATAATTTTTAATGCATGTATGTCCTATGAACTACGTGGTTAGATATACTAATGTCCAAAAGGATATCAAGTTATTTGAAATTCAGATTTAAGAGTGTGATTGGACTTTCCTCTGGCAGACCTATAGGATTATGTTCTGACAAAGTTATGTGTGTGCTTGTCTTCTCTACCTTGACTGATGCTATGCCTCATTTTACCAAGACCAAAATCACACCCACAGCTGGAGACAGCATGTCATCTTGGACTGTACTGGAAGACTGTCATGTGGGTATTTTACTTCTGCCTGGTCTTTTCCAAAAATCTGCCTTCCCCTCCATCTAGGCTCTTTGTTATCAGCCTTTCCCTCCCTGACAACAAGCACAACGGCCTTTGCCTTTCACACTAAGTACCTGGTTATAGATGGTTTTGAGGTCATAAGGAACCTGTTCAGAAGCATAATGGAGACCTTCCACTGGAGAGAGTTCAGGACCTCCTAGATTCGGGTCTGTTAGAATTACCCAGCTGGGTAGTAGCAGGGTGGTGTGGTATGGGGTCGGGCAGAAGTTAGCACTTAGCCAGGGTTTATTCTTCTAACCATAGTGCAGACTCAGAGCTCTATCTTTGTGCACCTTGTGGGATGCTTCTCCTCTACTCTGACAGTGATAATAATTATGGTCAGAAGGCTGGGCTCTTTATTTTTATTTAATAAATTTTTATTTATTGTAACCTGAATTTTGATTCATTTAACCATTAAAGTAGATATTACAGTAATTTTATCATTACAAAAGTTGACCCAGCAACGTTACATGCTACTAGCTCTGATTTTACTCTTTCCAGATTCCTCAGAAACAAATTGGATCAACATTAAATGCTGAGAGTACAGTAATTTGCAAAGGTAAGTTGGGCGATCCATATGCACTCTTATAAAGTTTGATCATTTTCTCATTTTGGTCTTTCATTCCATCAAGTAGATCCTAAAATCAAGGAAGGTCCTATCTAATCACCCCTGATTTGATAGTCATTCAAGAGACTTCTGTGCTTCTCTTTTCTGTTGCTGAATGCTTTGAAACAGATCTTTATTTTATTGCCTTTTGAATGTTTCCTTGAATGGAGGAAGAAGCAAGAATGTAATCCAAACACTCCAGATTAATTTTTTTTTTGAGACAAGTTGACCTTTAACTCAATTTGTAGCTAAGGATGACCTTGAACTCCTGCTCTTCCTGCTTTGACTTCCAGAATGCTGAGAGTACAGGTGTGTACCAATGTGCCCAAATTATGCAGTGCTGGAGATTGAACCCAGGACTTCATGTACCTCAGGCAAACACTCTGTAAGCTATGCCTGTAGGCAATTCTTCTATCTGGTATGAAATTTGGGAAGTTGTATTTGTTTGAGCATATAAAAGTGTAACAGTTGCCGCTAACTCTGAGCTCGGTATCAAATTAAACATGTTTCTTACTTATCTCACTCTTTTCCCCAGCAACACCATGAAGCAGACAGCACTACTTCAACTTTGAAAGAGGAATCTTGGATGTTCTGGAGGTTAAGGAATGTCCCCAAAGTCACACAGAACGTAAATGGTTAAATATGGAAATCAGGGTAGTCCAATTTTGAAGTCAATGGTCTTTCTTAAGGGTTAGTGTTTACTTGAATTTATTGAACCATTGGAGTTTGGTGAGCCATAGCCCACGTGCCAAATGCTGCCAGCTGTATGCTTTGTCAATAAAATTTTATTGGAACACACACACACACACACACACAATGGGGAAAGAATTAGTGTTTATAGTAAGCTATGCAATTGAATGCCTAGGAAACGCTGTGTTCTTTCTTTCCCTTAGTATTTTGCAAGGCATATTAGCATATTAAAGGAAAAAATGCTGCAAAAGAAATTTATTTAGCTTTATTTGGCCCTTAGTTATGCTGAACAAATAAACATTAATTGTATCTATGTATGCTGCCCAAGCTCTGAGAGAAGAAATTGTTAATTTTCTCTTTCACCCACCTCCGCTGCTGAGATTATAGTAGGTGCTACAATGCTTGGTTCATATAGCACTAGGGATTGAGATTGGGTATTTATGCATGCTAGGAAAGCAGTCTACAAGTTGATTTATATCCCCAGCCTTTAATTCCATAGGTTATTGTTGCTGCAGTGTTACACTCTGGTATGGGAGACACCTTTGTGAAGGAGAAACTACATTCTAGTCCTACAGGGATTCTATTCTATATTTATCCCCAGAAGATTTCTGATTTTAGTTACTTCTTGGCACCTCATAAAAAATGTTTTTTTTTTTTTTTTTTTTTTTTTTACTTTTTTTAAATTTTTGCTGTCCTGGTTTATGCTAATCATGGACACCAAAAGCACTCTTACCCTGTTGTAGGTCACACAGCATGGGAACTGGATGGAACTGCTCCACAGGTATATAATGCTATTTATGGACATTATAATTCACTCCTCCTTACTACCCAGCTAAAGCTATGCTGTTGGGACCTACTCATTCTTCAAGTGCAGCTGCCTCATTAAACACTTCCTCTGAAGTCCTCAGGGATCTGAATCCCTGACTGTAGTATAGTCTGCAGCTATCCCTGAATTTACCCCTGCAAGAAATACAATCCATTCCACTGGGAACCTTTGTCTGCTGACTTTACCTCTCAATCTGGGTCTTTCTGAACTTTTGAGGAAACATTGACTGAACCTTCTTTAAAGGACTTTCCCAAGCAAAATAGTAGACTTCCCTCAGGAATAAATCATATACCACTGCTAACAATGGGTATGACCCCAGGAAGATTTTAAGTGAGTTTATATTAATCCTGTGTTATACATGCATATTAATACTGTATATACATAATAGAAAATCAATATATACTTAT